>NC_134407.1:53177083-53477083 GCF_038048845.1 Mixophyes fleayi
TCTTTACTGTTGCTCAGAGTATCAGACCCCTGGACTGAATAGAACAAGAGATTTCTCTATGTGAAATAGACTGCTGTGCAACAGACTAATAGAGACAGAGTCGGAATGAACACACGCAGAGACCCCAAATCAATACCCAGAGAAAAACACATAACTTCAACATTTTATCAGTGTAACACCAATTAAAGGGCACTAACCAATTTTAAACAGGCTACAATCAAAAGCAAAACAAAACTAATTTTTCCATAGTAGTTTTTAAAAGACATCCATCAATGTGTGCAGGTGATTTTTGTACATGTGTAATCATAGAAACAGAAAATAAAATTATGCAAAAATGATGGTTACCTATATGTAGCCAATTCTATATTAGTAGTAAGATCTCAGGGCTTTTGTTGTATGTATACGAGTACTCACAACCTAGTAGCGTCAAGCTTCATCTAACAAGTTGTGGCTGTCTGCGCAAGGGAAGTCAACTACACAAGTCAGTTTATAATGTGGAATGTCACATCTGCTACAAGAGATCTGCACTGTTAAACAGACAACAGACTACAAGGCAAATTTAACACACACACACTGCCAGAAAAGTGTGACAGTTTAGCGAGGCCAGAGCAAACTATGACCTGGGGGTACAACTTAAATTAATATGTATTGACCGGTCGTAAAACAACTTCTAATCCCAGTCTGCACCCACTGTGATATCACAGGAAAAAGCAAGTGATTTTACAGAAATTGCCATGTGTAGAGCTCTAAAAAGTACACTAGTACAATAGAATCCTCATCAGTGTTGGTAAATGCTCTCAGGAGGTGTACACGGTAGTTTTCGGAGGACCGTAAATATGAAACATATCTGGTAGAGCCCAGTTCTGAAGGCATTAGACTGTCTGCGGCGCTATAGGGAACGCAACAACGTCTGCGGCGCTATAGGGAACGCAACGTCTGCGGCGCTATAGGGAACGCAACGTCTGCGGCGCTATAGGGAACGCAACGTCTGCGGCGCTATAGGGAACGCAACGTCTGCGGCGCTAAAGAGAACGCAACGTCTGCGGCGCTAAAGAGAACGCACAGGCTTCAGCTACAAAGGTAACTAATGACTTTTAACAGGACGCACACAGGAACTTTGTACTATCTAATGCGCTGCTTAATAAATAAAGGATAATAATAATAATAATAATAATAATAATAATAATAAAATTTATAATTTAGCTATCTGAATGATTAACACCATTCTTTCTTGTATCCAAATTTGTAGAAGGAGGTAATGGTTGCAATTATTTAAATTATTGTGAGGAGAAAACATTAAATTATGTAAAATTATTATTAGTGTGATCAGTAGAGTCTACTTACAGTTCTATAAGAGGGATTAAATCTAATGACAACAGGAACACTCTCATGCAGAGAGCAGTCAGTCTAGAGCACAGCATCTCCAGACATCATAGAAGGTGGTCACTGTGGGGGGGAAGTACTAGGCTACTGGAATCTCTCAATTACACTGATGGACACAGGTGGCCTGGAGTGTTCCACAGTAACCACACATAGGAGGAACATTAGTAACTATTAAGCCAGAAGAAATAGAAAGGGAAAAGACATTTTGGGTCAAGAGCATGTCACAAAACACAGTTAAGAAAAGAACATTAAAATTACTTTGCAATAATTGTGAACATATATATAGTCTTCAAATGTTACTTGAAGTACTGGAACGCCACAGCCATCTAATGGTCATAAATGTACAGTTTGGCTCTACATTAAAATAGTGTCCACAGTCAAAATGTTGAAACCATTGTGTAATCGTATTGCAGCTGTCAAGAGAGTTTTGTAGTTATTTCTGTACATCTTTGTATAGGTTAAATGGGTATTGGATGCAACAGCATTTGACTACCTGCAGATATTGGTTCAATGACTATCTATATAATTACCTCCTATGCAACAATGTCATTTTTAGGTCTTGCTAACTAATGAGTCCAGTGTCTTGGGATTATGTATAATAGTAAACCATTGCACACATGCATACGATGCAAGTACAAAGTGAAAATAATTTCCCATTCTAGCAACAAGGTCTATTTATTAATAAATCTCTGTTGTCAAAGTTTTCCACCAGTTTAAAAAGGTCAGCAGCAATTCACTCCTACTGTTTTTAATAGCTTGTTCAATCCAATCGCATATGGGAATCCATAGGTAAATGTCTCAACCACATTTCATTCCATTTACAATTCGCTATTATTGAGGGTGATGTACGTTTTACTACTTGGCGCTAATCTCACGCACTGAGATGGAACAAGCGTAAAAAAAACAACACACACGCTGCAGTGCAAAGCATATAAAAGTACAAATATATATGGTCTCATTTTGTACAATGATTGTTATTTTCATCTCTTTACAAGTGCTTAACTTGAGTTAGAAATAAATCATTTTAATGCCATAAGGTTGGGTATACATTGGAGCATTTTCGTCCAATAATCGGGCAAAACAGCTACATACGACCATTTGGTCGGAAGTCGGGTTAGTGTGTATAGTGACACGATGGTTGAAAGTCGTTCCAAAGTGTCGATTGTCGGCTCATTTGGTAGGTCGAACTGTTTAATGTTTTCCGACCAATCACAGACCGATCATGTAGTGTGTATGCACTCATGCTCACGATCTCCATAGAGTTTACAGAGTCGGGCTCTTTTCAGCCGATGCTAGCAACGAATGTCCTAGTGAATAAATGTAGAGAGTGCTGTAGAAGGAATAATTCATTTGTTTGTTCGGAGACAGAATGTTTCAGAGTCACAGAAGCTAACGAAATTCGTTAGGACATATAGATAGCTATAACATGGCGGTTTCAATCAGTGTGAAAATAATGAATCTTAAGCTGGGTACACACTACAGAAATTTCGAACAATTTTTTATCCCGAGCGATTTTACATGCAATCGATGTTCCGATCGCTCGGTCCATGGACTGCATACACACTGGCCTTGTTTAGGACGAGAAAGGGAAGAGTGGACGTCCCGTTAGCGACTTTTTACAGCCATGTTGTCTTGAGCAATGACTGTAATTTCATACTCACTATTGTGGATCGGTCGGCAGTTTATACACACTACACAGCGGAAACGAGATTGGAACGAAAATATTAAACGGTACGACCAACCAAATAAGGCGACAATCGTCCACTTGGGCAGACTTTCGACCATCGTGTCACTGCACACACTGACCCGACTTTTGAACGAGCGGTCGTATGTCGGCTGATTTAGCCGATTATTGGTTGAAAACTGTGTAGTGTGTACCCAACTATAGTCTGAAGACTCGAGGACCAGATGAAGAGCACAGATTTGAAGGTAAATTGTGTCAGTGTGCATGAATCCCCAGATTGATTAGACCTTCCTTCGTAGGTACAATCGTTTGAGATAACAAATCGGTTGGAAAATGGTTCAGTGTGCACCTAGCCTAAGGAATACTGCCAGAATTCCCAATATATCTCCCCATCTCCCACCTCATTGTGTCCAGACTACTGCAACACCCTATTCATGCACCTAGCAGACAAAGGCCTAAAATACCTGCAGCTTTAAAATGGTGCCAAACTACTATCAAATCAAAGCCACTCCTGTCACGTTATAAACATACACTACATAGAATGCAAGTTCTGAGATATCTCAATCACAGATGCCTGCAGAAGATAGGCTCCACTCTCCCTAAATACACTGGCACTCAGAGTCAAACAAACCTTATAGCACTAATTTAATTTCTTTATTACCTCAGAGATACTTTTTTGAGAGTAGCTAAAGAAAGAAAAATACAATAATTATTCTCCTGTCTCTGCATATATCATACTTGCCAACTCTCCCAGGAATGTCCGGGAGACTCCCGCATTTTGCGGGAGCCTCACGAACTCCCGGGAGAGTGTGGCAATCTCCCACATCTGGCATAATTCTGCCCACTTCCTAGGGAAGTGGGCAGAATTAGGTCCAAAACACCGCTATTCACCGGGAATCACGACGTTTGGCCCCGCCACCTACTGTCAAATAAGGGGGGAAGGGGACAAAATGACGCAAATTTTGGAGCCCCGCCCCCATCATGCCCACCTCCTCCGGCAGGCTCCCGGAGCAAGTCTTCAGCAAGTTAAGTATGGCATATATAGCCCACTTCTTCTAAAAAGGCCAAACTAAAAAAATAGGCTCCTTTATAAAATGTATGAAAAGTGATATTATTATTGCCATAATTATTATGCGTTGTCTATTGCATTTTAAGGAAAGGAGAAGCAGAGATTTGTTTAGGCAAAAACATTTAAATACAGAAAATATTAAACCTAACTTTTTTCCCAAAAAATCAACCACTGGCGAATCTAGGGAAAAACAAATACAATAAACACTTCCTCCAATTTTGCAAATTTCAAGGTTATGAAATGAGAAAACATATATTAATTACAATTAGTTTCTCCAAGCTTAATAAAGTGTAAGCTGTAGAGCTATGTTTTAGATATTTACTGAGGAAATGCAGTGTTATATGTTTAATAAGGATTTTTTTTGTGTGTGTATATACTGTAGATAGATACATGGAGCTATGATCAAGTTATGATCATGTCATCCAAATGCCAAACTTCCAGTATGACTGTACCACAAAGATTCAACAAGGTTCCGTAAAACTCTTAGCTTTGCCAGTGGGACTATAAATAGAAGGATTTACAAGCAAAGTGCTCACCTTCCAGCCAAGATGTTTGGGAAATTCTACAACAGAAGTGAGAGTTGGCAATAAGTATGTGACCCAAAGCACTGCTTACGCAAGAAACTCCCTCTGCCATCTGCACAGCATGCTTACAGTAACCTCACTCACTTCCTACATAGTGACTGAGGTTACTGTCCTATATACACTAGAATATATTTTTACAGGAGTTCAATTTTGCATTCTTAATATAATAATAATAATAATAATAATAATAATAATAATAATAATATAAATAACTATGTAGTACTATGCATTTAACATTTTCAGCTCAAAGCAAAATCAAAATATTAGAACTGAGAGATATACAAAATGTGCTCTGTGTCTCTCAGTTCATGATGTTAACACTAATCTTTAATCTTCACTCATACAAGAGTCTTGTACAGAGATTTAACCTCCTTAGAACATGTTTACATTGGTTGGGGGTTTTCCACAGAACCGTATAAATTGCATTCTATAGCATGCTCTCATTTCTCCCTGCCTGTACTTG
This sequence comes from Mixophyes fleayi, assembly GCF_038048845.1. Classification (NCBI taxonomy): domain Eukaryota; kingdom Metazoa; phylum Chordata; class Amphibia; order Anura; family Limnodynastidae; genus Mixophyes; species Mixophyes fleayi. Next base: position 53,182,267 of record NC_134407.1, read on the forward strand.
GTGTTGAACTCTGTTTTAAAGCACACCCATCCCCAGTGTTTCTAAATATTATATGAACTTGCATAAAAATGACTTATGCATTGTGTTTACTGTTTTCCTCCAGCAAGAATAGCTAAGCAAACAATTACTGACCTTCCCCCGATGATATGGTAATATGCAGGCCTTGTAGGAAAACTAACAGAGTCATTCAGAGATGTCTGTAGACTGCTTACACTTACATCACTTATATGCACCCTTGTGCCCTCAAATGCCTGGAGAGTTGAGCAGCTTTGGAAAATACATACATCCCACTGTCACAAACAATGACAGGAAACTGAGAAGTAGGTTCCTGCTCACTTCTATTGTATACAGCAATTCACAGGTATTTTTAGGGAAGAATAGTGGGGTTGTGGTTATCTTAGAGATTCAGAAGTAAAAGGCACACCTCCGTGGGGAAGGGGCACGCCCCCCGGTGTCATGACCACTGGCCACAATGAGACATGAGCACACTACCTTTTTGTGTCGTAAACCACACACGCACACATTTTGTCCGGATTTGGACTGGCACCATTGTTGGGACATATGCAATGTCATATACTCCACTTTTACAGACTACATTCCTAAATTCCTGACATGAGAACTGTGTGGGTTAAAATGCAAGTAGCCAACACTGGTTGGGGGATGCATGGGGATGTTATCTGAGCTACTGTAGTCGTAAGCTGGTCACATCAATGGTGATCCAGTCCATCATCCATAGAGGTAAATTAGACAAATCCAGTCACTATGGTGTTAGGCCAGGCTTTCTCAAACCCAGTCCTCAGGGCCCTCTAACAGTGCAGGTTTTCCAGGTGACAAGTGAAATTATACCACCTGTGGATCTATTACAATGTGTCAGTCAGTCAGTCAGTAACAGGGCCGGACTGGCCATCTGGCACTTCTGGCAAATGCCAGAAGGGCCGATGGCTATATGGGCCGGCCCGACTCCCCCTGTCTTCTTGGTGGCTGGTTCCCCAGGAACCAGCCACCTCTGCTGCGCGCTCCCCAGCTCCCTCCCCCATTATGCTGTGCAGCCAGTTACACTGGTGAGTTTACTTTTTTTTTTAATTTGTTTTTTCTTTTACTGAAGAGGGGGGGTGCCGCGATTTTCAGGGGGGAGGGGGTCGCGGGGGTGCCGCGATTTTCGGGGGGGAGGGCGTCGCGGGGGTGCCGCGATTTTCGGGGGGGAGGGGGGTCGCGATTTTAGGGGGGGTCGCGGGGTGCCGCGATTTTAGGGGGGGTCGCGGGGTGCCGCGATTTTAGGGGGGGTCGCGGGGGTGCCGCGATTTTCGGGAGAGGGGGGGGTCGCGGGGGTGCCACGATTTTCGGGGGGGGGGTCGCAGGGGTGCCGCGATTTTCGGGGGGGGGGGTGTGCTGGGAGAGGGAGTGAGAGAGCTGAAGGGGGTGCTGGGAGAGGGGGTGAGAGAGCTGAAGGGGGTGCTGGGAGAGGGGGTGAGAGCCAGGGGGTGCTGGGAGAGGGGGTGAGAGCCAGGGGGTGCTGGGAGAGGGGGTGAGAGAGCCAAAGGGGGTGAGAGAGCCAAAGGGGAAGAGGTGCTGTGAGAGGGGTGAGAGAGCCAGGGGGTGCTAGGAGAAGGGGTGAGAGAGCCATGGGGTGCTGGGAGAGGGGGTGAGAGCCAGGGGGTGCTGGGAGAGGGGGTGAGAGAGCCGAAGGGGGTGCTGGGAGAGGGGGTGAGAGAGCCAAAGGGGAAGGGGTGCTGGGAGAGGGGGTGAGAGAGCCAGGGGGTGCTGGGAGAGGGGGGTGAGAGAGCCAGGGGGTGCTGGGAGAGGGGGGTGAGAGAGCCAGGGGGTGCTGGGAGAGGGGGGTGAGAGAGCCAGGGGGTGCTGGGAGAGGGGGTGAGAGAGCCAAAGGGGAAGGGGGTTCTGGGAGAGGGGGTGAGAGAGCCAGGGGGTGCTGGGAGAGGGGGTAAGAGAGCCAAAGGGGAAGGGGGTTCTGGGAGAGGGGGTGAGAGAGCCAAAGGGGAAGGGGGTGCTGGGAGAGGGGGTGAGAGAGCCAAAGGGGAAGGGGGTGCTGGGAGAGGGGGTGAGAGAGCCAAAAGGGAAGGGGGTTCTGGGAGAGGGGGTGAGAGAGCCAGTGTGGTAGGGAGTGCAGGAAGAGGAGTGAGAGAGCCGGGGGGTAGAGGGTGCAGGAAGACGTGTGAGAGAGCCAGGGGAGTAGGTGGTACAGGAAGATGTGTGAGAGACAGCGGAGAAGGTGGTGCAGGGGGTTAAGGAGAAGATGGTGCAGGGGCATAGGTAAAAGAAAGTGTAAAGGGAGAGACATCTTAAGAATGGGAATGTCAGGGATGCAGCCATCATAAAACACAAGTAGTAATGAAGAATGGAAATGCACAGAGGGGACAAGTGTTAAAAAAAATAAAAAATCAAGCCTTCATACTCCATTCACTTATATTTTCTATACCCCCACTCCTAAATTTCTGCTTCGACCACTGCCCTCTATTCCTGCTCCCCACTGCCTGTGTGAGCTGACAGCTGCTGATCCCTCCTCGCCCAGCGTGCCCAGTAGGAGAACAGAACACAGGATGCCATAATCAGGTAAGTTCATATATTTTCTCGCGTGGAATATGTTTTTAACCATCCTTTTTTGAACTGGGAACACTACAGCGTATCCAATAATGTTTAACACTATGTATTGCTCATTATTGCGCTGTAATGTTTTTTGCATATTTATCTGTACAGAGATTTTTAATTAAGAGGAAAAAACATTGCTTGTCATAAATTTTATCTGTAATTATGTCAATATATCTATTTTTGTTTGCATTGTAAATGATGTATTAAGCTGCTCTTGGGACTCACACTCAGAATCTGATATGCTGTACCAATTTTTATTTGTGAATGAGTTTTTGTCTGAGCTCTACTAATGATTTGGGGGCACTACTATGGCATAATGTTATTTGGGGTCACTATTGTGGCATAATATGATTTGGAGGCACTGTTGTGACATAATATGATTTGTGGGCACTACTGTATGGTATATGTTTTGGGGGCACTACTATGCCATAATATGATTTGTGGGCACTTCTGCATGACCAAATATGAATTGAGGGTAATACTATGTGGCATAATATGACCTTGGGGCACTACGATGTGGCATAATATGAACTGGGCCCACTACGGTGTGGCATCATATGAACTTCTGCCAAAGGCAAGTTTTTCATTGTTGAATATGATGGGAGCCCAAAGAAGTTGCTGTATCAGGGCCCAAAATTCCTCTTGTCAGCCCTGCCTGTGAGTCAAGGGGGTAGACGTCTCCAGGTAAATAATCTAAATGTTTCCTATCTAATCAAACTGATGGATCATGATGGGTCACATCCAATTATTTCTCACCCACCTCCTCTATCCCCCTTAATTTATATACTGTGTTATTTAAAATGAATAGAAAAGACGCATATCCAATTACTGTAGTAAAACAAAAATATTTTTCTCTGACATTTTGCTGTAGATGGAAATACTTTTAATGCGGCCGTGTGGGTTCAACTGATCATTCAATAGTTATGTTTTTTTTAGATATATGTTAGTTTTATTTCATGTGGAATGATTCATGAAAATTCTGCCATTACTATCTCATTGAGGGAAAAGGGTACCTGTTACCTATATGTGTGTGTAAGTATTCTGTTCGTAGTTGCTATTTTGTGGGAGATTTGAAAAAAGCAAAACATTGTTTCCTACAGTGGCGTCTGTATAATTGGTGGTATTGCTGTAGTATGGGGTGGCGTGCTGGTGGCAATGTTGTAGTGTGTTTGGTGCTTAGTATTGCTAATAAGTAGGAGAGGGTATTGCTATAATGTGGGGGTGATGCCGGTTGCTGTAATGTGGGAGGTGATGCCGGTTGCTGTAATGTGGGAGGTGATGCCGGTTGCTGTAATGTGGGGGGTGACGCTGGACGCTGTAATGTGGGGGGTGATGCCGGTTGCTGTAATGTGGGGGGTGATGCTGGACGCTGTAATGTGGGGGGTGATGCTGGACGCTGTAATGTGGGGGGTGATGCTGGTTGCTGTAATGTGGGGGGTGATGCTGGACGCTGTAATGTGGGGAGTGATGCTGGACGCTGTAATGTGGGGGGTGATGCTGGACGCTGTAATGTGGGGAGTGATGCTGTAATGTGGGGGGTGATGCCGGTTGCTATAATGTGGGGGTGATTGATGTAGTATGAGTGTGTGTGGGGGGTTATTTATTGCTGTAATTTGGGTACTAATAATGTATTGTCATGGTGTTTATTGATGTAATTGGGGTGCTAATAATGTAATGTTGAGGGTCATTAGGAGAAATAAATACCCCCTCCCCCCCCCCCCCCACACACACTCATACTACATCATGTTGTACTGCGCCAGCATCAGTGTGCAACAATATGGTGCATGGAGCCCACGTGGGCCTGTGTGCTTTAAATGCCAGGGCTGATTTTTAGTCCCAGTCCGGCCCTGGTCAGTAATGAATACATATGTGCTCCAGCAAGCAGATATGGAAAACATGCACTGTTAGGGGGCCATGAGGTCTGGGTTTGGGAAGCCCTATGTAAGGCCAATTAATATTTCCCCCCAACACATGCACACACATTCTTGCTTGCAAAGAAAGTGTTGTTGGTCGCTACATTTTTTTTAAAACTACCTGCTCGAATATGATGACTATTTTCCTTGGCGGGTCTGATTGTTATAGATATATACGTGTGTTTGCAAATTAAGGTCAGTTCAGTATGAGACAAAAATTTACAAAATTGCAACGTGTATAAATATTGGTCTTTAATCAGTGGACTATGAATGTCCATGTCTTAGGAGCTGTTTTACCTATGGAAGTAAGCAAGTTTCCATGTGGTAACAAGCTCCACAGGCTAAAGATGGTGTCCTACAGCTGTTTGCAGATGCCATATTTTCCCAGCCGTAAAAATGTGATACTCAGAAATTAGTTTAGCAACTTAAGGATTCAAGCAGTGGCGCTATATAAATAGCTGATGATGATGATTATGATGAATAGGAAACACTATAAGTTTTAGCTGTGAGATGGGAGACAGCACTTTCTATTAAATACCTTCTTATTTTGATTTAGAACAGCATTCAAAAAAGCTTGTGTGACACCAGACAAACTGATCCAGGTTCATATAATAATAAAGAGGGCGGGATAGCGAATATACTACAGAGCAATTAAAATCATACGTGCCTACTTTCCCGTAAAGTCTGGGAGACACCTGAAGTTCGGGTAGTTCTCCCTGGACTCCAGGAGTGCAGGCCTGTCTTCCAAATCTCACCCACTTCCCAGTCAAATGGGTGGCGATGGCTCCCTTGATGACGCAATTCATGTAGCTTTGGCGCAGTCCCCTCATGATGTATAGTCACGGATATTGTGCTTTAAAATAATATCACTTATTGATGGGTGAGGTTTATCTATTATTTTTGATACAACTCTGTAATACTGGGAGAAATGGTATTGAAAAAGTATTAAAGTATAAAGCCACACATTGATTGTTGCAACCTATAATGAATTGTATTACTTGTATTAGTGTCTTAATTATAAACACAGTAGAATAGCTTCTGAAAATACATAAAATGTTAAATTAAAAAACTACTGTATGTGTTTATCTTTTTTGTGACCTCATACAATCTACATTTTAAATTGGATTAAATACTACTTGCTGCAATTCTACACATTTCAGTGATATGAAGAACAGATAGAAACAGACTAGAACCTTTTTGACACCAGACTTGTGTTTTTGTTCTTTGTCTATTGTCTTTACTCACAATGGTTAGTAGCTATCAATGGGAGCCTGGTTGCATTGTATGTTTAGCCACAATGGGATTCATGGGGATGCTATTTGCAAAAACAAATTAAGTGTGTACATAGATACAGGCAATCTAAGCAGGTGGTAACTTACACCTCACATCAGCTTAAATTATAGCCGGCCACCCTAACGCACATCTTCACAGAAAATCTTGTTTAAAAACCCCATAATATAATAAGAAAATACTGCTATATTTTCCATTTAAAAAGACTGTGAGACATACTATACATAGAGAAAGAGATTAAGCTACACAGATGTAGGTGCACACATGGTCCCATTCAGTTTACTTTTACAGTAGTTGAAACAAAGATACAGCATTGTTATTATGAAATGTTTCACTCAGAACAGGTGACATGATTGAAACCTCTACAAACCCACAGTTGTCTGTCATACAAGTTACAATGTAATCCAATTATAGTACAGTATTTGTGCAGCAATTTAATAAGCAGCTAGACATAAGGTATACTAGGGGAACAAAGTATTGGGGAAATGCTGAATCTGACGTCAACTGGATCAGTGTGCCGTGTCCGTTTTGTGAGAATGGGTTCTGGCATACAATGTACATTAATTCTACACATACATTAATTCCCAGTACACCATGGGATCATCATGCTTCTCCCTGGGGATTGCACACAAAGTCAGTTGTTTCTCTCCATGCTGCAGTGATGTCATTACTTTCCTCTAGGTTACTAGCATCTAAAGCACAAATAACAAGTCCAGCCCCCCCCTCCTCGTGAGTACACACAGTGTACATTTGCATCATATCATGTTCTCATACAGTGCTTTGTCACCTATTCCATATCGCACTATGCAGCACCTAAAGCTAGCACCCCTTGTTATTATGATAAAGACAAAAGGAAAGAGAAATGTTTCTCATACCAAATTAAATTACATATCTGTTTGGGCAAGAGCAGGCAGCAAATAACATGCAGAACAAAGAGCCTTTGTTTATGTTAGAGATGGTCTTAGATTCTCCAGAGATATAGAGTATCAACACTGAACACAACTCCTTTCAATTACTGTAAAATTCAAAACAAATAATGTCTATATTTACTGTACAATTTCTGAAAATACTACTCACTGATCTACATAGAACATACTCAAGTAATGTGTTACGTCCATATTATTACCTGTGGATACATGCATAAACATAAAACTTTAAAATACAAAAATGTACAAAATTATCTATCTATCTATATACCCATGTATTTTATGCTACAAAAATAAAATATCAAAGGATACAATGATATACAAATCACTATCCAAACACAAAAGAATGTATAATATACAAATCATCTGCAATATTACAGTTGAACAAAAAGCAAAGTGCTAATGAAGAAAGGCCCCTCAATCTTGCAAGTGGTGTCATTCAAATGTTATTGTTCTTGTACACAATATCCACAGCAGGTAAATAACAAATCAGAGAGACATGTCTGCTGACAAAGCATTCCCCTACCTGAAGCTTCATTTTCCAACATGAATGCATCAGTGTATCCTTGTTAGAGCTTCCTCCTCTTGCATGACTCCAGTAATCCAGACTAAAAGGATGAGATCTGTGCACATCTGTTGTCTGCCCTACATTTGCCTGTAGAGGGAGAGGAAAAGTTGACTTGTCCGGGCTTGTTGAAAGCTGACCAGGGCTAGTAGAGAGGAGAGTGATGGTAGCACTTCCACCAGCTGATTCTTGTAAGAAGAGGCAATGGATGAATAATGTATGTGCTCCTCTTTATCCTCCTTCCAGGGCCGCTTCCCCCGCCTCCAACTAGAGATCTCAAATACTACACAGAGCATTCGTGAGCTGTGAGCTTACAGCCAGTCCTGTGCTGGCAACTGCATTAAAAATGCAGCATCAGGCAGAAGCACTGAAGATAGCCACCCATGCTAACGTGCTGAGCAGAAGGCAAATTAATGATCACCACTGTTTTAATTATACATGTTATAAATTTACTAAAAGGTCACATTATATGAGGCTAAAGAACATGTTCTGCCCCCATTTATATTAATAACCCCTGTTTTTACATGTATTTTGGTACCTACTACACATAAAGATATGCTTTGACACATAGGGACGTGTATGCAACCCAAGGTAAAGTCAAAGGTAGCTGGAAAAAAAAAAGTAAAATACATTTATATATAAATTACACCACTTCTCTCATAATATCTTATACTAACTGAGCCTATATGAACCTGCAGGTTTTTCCTCATTATTTTCCCTTTAAACGTATAGAACCAACTAAATTTCTGTATTGAATAAAATTTAACATCCAAACCTACAAGGTTGTATCTTACTCAGATACATCCTACATTAATACCCTCACACTTTAAATTACAAGTGATACATTGCCCTACATTTATTATGCTTTCTCCCCAGACCCGTATTTCTCTCACCCTTGGCACCCTGTCCCCTGGGACCATCTTCCCCGATGCCCTCACCCCTAAGAACCTGTCCCCTGACACCCACTCATCACCTCCCTGGTACCCTCTCCTCATTCTCCTGGCTTGTTTACAATCAAAGCAAGATAACCAGCAAATGATATGGAGTGCTTCTTTTTTTATGATATATTTAATTCACTGATGCTGAAAATCATAATTTGCTAATGTAAAAATAACAGGAATAATAAGCATAAAATTCCTCCAAAAATAAATCTAACTGATATATTGTGTATGTAACTAGGAAGGGTCACTAATACCTACTGTTTCAGTCTGCTAATATGTATGTTATATTTCTATAATTTCAATGTACAAGAATATATTTGTGCTATATGAACAAAAAGGTAGTCATAAGACAAGTAGAATAATATTAAATAAGCTATTTAAATAAAAACAAACATTGCTAACTTATCCAAATGTCAATATTTATATTTACACAGTATATTCCAAAATCATTATTTTATATACACACCGCAGATCTTGTGGCACCTTATAAATATAAATAATGCTCAATTTTCCAAATATATAAAAACATCAGAAAGAAGGGTGCCCAACACCTGTACAATTATACGTATGAACATAACAAAACAAAATAAAAAAGTAGGTTCATACAAATCCTAATCCTAAAACAAAAGCAGACAAAAAAAAACCAGATGATGGTGGGGGTTCTGAGGTTTTAAAGTCTTTATAACACAAACAGCATCAAGGATTTAACACGTCAATCCCGCTTGTATAAATTAAATGTTGCCTCAAATCTGTTATTCTAATCATTTATCATAACATACAATTCAGCAGGCTACCATGATGACATGACCATTGGTCTTAAGGAAATTATTTATGTCCATGTACAGGCCTATTTATCAATATGCAGCGATATCAACGATTTTTTATAGACAATGATCTGTCACTGATATTTACTAAGAAAATATCTTCAGAGCAGCTGAGTTATATTCAGTTGCCCGGTGATTCTGGCTGGCAGCAATAAGAGGAGTCTTGTCGCTTCGCCAGCCAATCTACTGTGATGCTGAGCATGTGTGGCCTGGCTTGCAAGCTCTCGCATGTCCGCTGGAACTGGAAGCTCGGTCTTGCATTTTCAGCTACACGTTCAATTAAAAAATAATAAAATATAAAATAAAATAAAATAAAATAAAATAAAATAGGTTTAAAAAAAAATAAATCATTTTTAAAGAAAAAAAAAAGGGGAAAAAAAGTTTTATTGAAATAACAAAACAATTTTTTCTGTCTCCCAGTGGCTGCATCAGCCCTAAGAGGTGGGGGCTGGAGGATTTTTAGCAATATATCTATCTATCATATCTTTCTATTCACCCTGGAATCCTCTCTTATTTACCATGGTAGGCGATACCGATAAGAGGACTGCCACTGTTCTTCTTAAATATGAAAAATCTGGCAAAACATTTTGCTGGCAGAAACCCCCTAATAGACAGAGTTCCTCCCAAAGTCTGGGTTATCTCCCTTTCATAAATTATTCTTGGTATTAAATGTAAAATCATGAAGAAAACTAATACCTGCCATCACGATATAACAATTCAGAACGATACAATGAAATCAAGTTAGCTAATTCCATTTGTGCTTAATGGAATTGATATTTTAAATATAATTAGTTCTATCCCATAATATATATTGCATGAGTATAAGTTACTACTGACTACTAATGAAAGAAGATATTCAGATATTTCTATTAGATGAGGACTGACTTTATCAATAAGAGGTTTTCAAGAAAGTATGTACCACAATTATAAAAGGGTTAAAAATGAGTTCTAAAAATCAGTATCAGTTCTGCAAGACAGGTTCTGAGTAAATCAAAGATACTGCCGTGTCATAGACATTCTTCATTCAAAGTTTACTATAAGAATACGTGCTTGCCATTTACAAAGTATTATTCTGCAATATTTTGGTCACTGATCTATAGACAATATTTCTTGTTAACATTGTAAGAGCAAGTAACATGAAAGCTGACACGTTAATAAATGTTACTTTGTAAATATATAATTGACTGTGCAAAAGTACAGTACTTCTGTTATGGTTTTAAGTTTTAGCGAATAATAACAAAAAGAGGCTGTAGTAACTTAGTAAGATATAGAGGTCTGCCATAAGTGAGGAAGGGGTTAAGTCCTCGAGAAGTTTGCTTACTCCCAACCACCAGTCTTCCTTGCTTAACTGGGTGGAGATCTACAAGTAGGGTAAATCAGTGTACCAAGAAGAGAGTGCTGCCGATTACTCTGTGAATCCACTACCAGACTTAGAGCTGCTAACTAAGCCTGTTGGTTTGGATTGTTGTACAAGGAATGCTGCATTCCAGCGTGTTTGCACCTGTGCTGTGCTGCTGTACTTCTTGTCTTATCCAATTTTCGCTTAACACTACCTACTACAGCAGCACAGAAAACAATTACTGATATTTTAAACTTTTACTGACAAAGATAAGTGTCATGGGTTGTTATGCTGCTGCTCACTCTCCAGTGTTTCTATTTTCAAGGGATTTAATTTCACTGTAACTTGTCAAGATGTAATTTACAAAAAAAAAGAAAAAAAAGAAATTTTATATATATATATATATATATATATATATATATATATATATAAAAAAAAATATATTATATATTTGTTTTGGTTTTGGTTTTTTTAAACCATACTTATAGGTTGCTGCATATAAAAGAGCTACCAATATATTCACAAAGATATATATAAATGTTCTAGAACGGTGGCTAAGTGGTTAGCACTTCTGCCTCACAGCACTGGAGTCCCGAGTTCAATTCCCCGACCATGGCCTTATCTGTGTGGAGTTTGTATGTTCTCCCAGTGTTTGCGTGGGTTTCCTCCAGGTGCTCCGGTTTCCTCCCACACTCCAAAAACATACTGGTAGGTTAATTGGTTGCTCTCAAAATTGACCCTAGTCTCTCTCTCTCTCTGTCTGTGTGTGTGTATGTTAGGGAATGTAGACTGTAAGCTCCAATGGGGCAGGGACTGATGTGAATGAGTTCTCTGTACAGCGCTGCGGAATTAGTGGCGCTATATAAATAAATGGTGATGATGATGATATGATGCCTGAATATATTTGAGATAAGGGTTTGATCATAGAGTTGATTTTCATCCTATGCATGTTAGTGTTCCTGTCTGTAGCCCTATTGAAGCACACTGTAAGAATACTTTAGGTGAATTAGAGCTTATACCCACAGTATTTTAACACGTGTAAAACCCATTGAAATGGGTCTGACACTAGAAGCTATTGTTTCTATTGTCACCATTCCCATAGCCATTACAGCCATTACTACTAGCTACTACTACTATCACATGGTGGTGGTGTGTTTTCAATTCCAATTTTCAAAGCATATTTGTTGTGTTCACTTTGGGGAAACTCATTGGGGAACAAGACTACAGTGAACGACAAATGCTAGTAAAACACTGGTAAAGCTGGGTACACACTACACGGTTTTCGTCCAATAATCGGCTCAATCAGCCGACATACGACCGCTCGTTCAAAAGTCGGGTCAGTGTGTGCAGTGACAGGGTGGTCGAAAGTCTGCCCAAATGGACGATTGTCTCCTCATTTGGTTGGGACGTACCGTTTAATCTCGTTTCCGTTGTCTAGTGTGTATAAACTTCCGACCGATCCACAACAGGGAGTACGAAATTACAGTCATTGCTCACGACAACATGGCTGTAAAAAGTCGCTAAAGGGACCTCCGCTCTTCCCTTTATCGTTCTAAACAAGGCTAGTGTGTATGCGGTCCATGGACCGAGCGATCGGAACATCGATCGCATGTAAAATCGCTCGGCATAAAAAGTTGGTTGAAAGTTCTGTAGTGTGTACCCAGCATTACAAACGCATGTGTTTAACATTCTTTTCTACTAGCATTTTTAAATACAAAAGAAAACTCCAGGTGGTATGAGCCCTTAAATGACTACTACAATACTGTAACTTGACTATATAGCAAATAAACATGTGAAATCACTGATCAGGTTATAGATTGTTTTATATATGTAAACATACAAATGTCTTTTCATATTGTGTTAACTTTAACATGGGAGTACATGTTTGTTCTCTTTATGAAGTTATGCCCACTTCATACAGCATGGGCAGTGAACACCAATCGCACACTCTGCGCGTTCTTCCACTCTTGTCTGCTACCATGAAAGCTAGAGAGCTTGTAAACACTATTGTGGTTACCATGGTAATTACTTGGAAAAGGCAATAGGCAGAGGAAATAGTCTTTTGTCATTAGAGGGAGGAGGTTTTTCTTTTAATTAGAAACTGATAATGACCCTATCTCCCTGTTAGCCCATACGCTATTCAGTACCCCACCAATCATATTCTACATGGTTTACATCCACTTACATGTGTTACATCAAGATCATTTCAGGTCACTGTTCTAGCAAAATACATTTTAAATTGCATCTGCCATTTACACACAGTGGACCTCATATACAGTCAAATGCCCCAACAAGTTTTGCACCAGTGCACCTACATGGTCTGCCCTGCGCCCACACATGCCTACTCTATTTTTTCTACACTGGAAGTACACCTGGGTGTGTGGAGAGGCAGAAAAAATAAAAGAGGTGGATTTAATATGGTGCGGTATGGAAGTAGCAATGCACCCCTCTGTACAGGAAGGAGCTAACTACAAAATGCACTTTTCTCTATCTCTATCTAAACTCAATAATCTTGCTCCACATAATGAAATCTCATTTTGCAGTGTTGCACAAAACTAGGTGCATCAGTGTGCATATTCTATACTTTGCAAGAAACATCCTCACCCTGCCCAATTCCTCCCCAAACGCAGCCATCTTGCTCTTTAAACCTATACAATTTGGCATAGATCTAGGCATATTTGCCCTAGGCGAGGTGCAAAGAGGAATTTGCACTGCTCCTTGGCCAATTTGTGCTTCTTAAAAGATGCCCAGTAGATATTGGCAGTGATATTATAAAGACACTACATGACCAAATTATAGTAAAGCACTGGTGCCTAGTAAATAGACTGAATTGGCTGTATTCTCATGATTATGCTGACCAGGGCTGACTTCATGTACTATTAAAAATGCAAAGTCACATTAAATACTGTTTTATTTATTAAAAAATTATAATTAAAATTCCTTGCAAGATGATTATACAAAATATACTGTGTGAAACAGAGCTATGAAAAAAGATAGACAGTGACTCTAATTTCCTTTTCCATCTTCGTAATGAGCCTTATTAAAATCACTATGACAAAATGACCTGCTAAATTTAAATTAACATTTTATTACTGTTTACATTTAAATGTGTAATGAGCACAGTTCAAATGCATAAATATTCTATAGCATAAACTTGCATAATGTCATGTTAGTGTTTTTATCCAATGCTGCAAATCATACTGTGTGCATTTCGAACAACATTCCAGCCCTTTCATGTGCACAACAGTATCAAGATACAACACTATCAAGAATCAGGTGTTACATTCTAACCAGTGAGCATCTCTGGTTACAAAGTATCATCATTGTTTTAGTTTATAATACCCTGAAGTATTTATTAATTACTGTGAGTGGTTGCTTAATGATGCATTCATGATACACTGAAACCAGAGAGGTTAATCTGTCAGAATGTAACACCTGATTCTTCATATAGTTGTACCATAGTATCAAGAAATGTGGCTGCACAGGATATGTGTAAGAATAGTTTGTTGTTGGATTTGGCAACATGGGAGATTTGGAATACTGAAGAGCAGGTTGGTAAAGGTCAGCCTTAGGATAAGCCTAGTAACATCCGTTGTAAGAGTCTGAATGACAGTCCAAAAGGCAGCGATGGCCAGACTGGACCACCAAATGTGTTTGAAGTCTCCCCACAGGCCGCATTCCCTCCAGCGCACATCGGAAGTGTTTGGGAAGATTGTGTGTAGGGAACAGGTACCACCTGGTGAGGACTTTTAAAGCAACACTGATAGAAAACTTGGATATGCAAGTGCAAATGGGTTCCCATATTTTCTCCCCAAGGAGAGATTCCAGATCAGCCTCCCACTCCACTACATGAATATCAAGTGGAGGATTCACTTCACAAAATGACCCCCTTATAGTTGCTCTCATATGTGCATGTGCGGTCAAATTGGGAAAGGTGTCGAGGTAAGGGGGGAGGGGCCTTCAGTGCGGGTTTGAGGGAGGCTTGTACAAAGTAGTGTATTTGGAGATATTGGAATATCGTGTATATCAGAAAATGGTCTTCGGCCAAAGTCTTGTACAATTTAGTGGACTTGTGTGATCCCTGCAGCCCTCCACTTCAGAGCCATGGCAGTCTCCTGTCCATATTGGAGTGAACAGAGAGAGGGGTGGGTCTGGCAGGCATAGACTCTTATTCACAGAGTCCCAGACAGAGAGCATAAAACATACTGTTGGGACAGAATAGGCAGAGACAAGTCTATGTTGCTTAGGGAGCTTGGGCAAAAACTCGAGAGAGCTGGCACTGAGTAGTTCATTTTCCAAACAGACCCAATGCTTGACTTGTGGAGCAACATACCAGACCACCAGTTGGCTCAGATGGGCGACTTGATAGTATCTACAGAACAAAGGCAGCTGAGGCCGCCAGACACCAAAGCCCTAGCCAGCAGGTCACGCTTTATCCTAGGTATTTTGTAGTTTCAAATAAAGTTGTTACAGGTGATTTGGAGGGATGTGAGAGTCCGAGGAAACACAGGAACAGGCAAGGTGTGTAACAAAAAGTATTTTAGGGAGGACATTCATCTTGATGGCATCGACTCTGCCTATCCAAAATATAAAATGTTTCTGCCAGTAGGGGAGGTCTTATTGATTCTACTTCTAAAAGTACAATCAAATCAGAATGATTTACTTCCCTTTATTTAAATAGCTCCTACTTATTATGCTGTACTACACAGATAATTAATCACCCTGCCACAAGGGATCTTACAATATATATTCTCTACCACACACACTAGGGGTTAATTTTCTCAGAAGTCAAATAACTTACCAGTATTTTTTGGGAATGGAGAAGTGAACCATAAGAAAGAAAAATGATTTGTGCTAATGACTGCAAAAGCCTATTTGTGCAATCATGGGGCTCTCTCAGGATCATCTGACCTAACGAACGACTGGCTATGCTGAATTTGTTGATTTGACCAAATTATCAGAGGTCTACAAGTTCCCACATATCTGGCTATCTTTGCAAGTAAACTAGGACCAAATTGTAAATGATGTCCTTAAAGTGGCTGATGAAAATGAATAAGAAGTATGGCATTAGCATTCTGTTTGGGACTATTGTGTGTGAGGTAGGTAAAAGGAAAATCGAATTTGCATTCATAGCAAAATTCTTCTACATATTTTTGAACTCCCCAAAACTACCCCCACCAAAGGTTGAATTTTCTAATTATGCAGTGGATTTATATTTTATAGAAAATAATAAACTAAAATATACAAAATCGTATTCCCATGACATAAGCATACATGATTTTCACTGGAAGTCTATAAAATAAACAGCTGCAAAGTAGCTACACATACAAAAAAATAAAACAGTTTGGCAGATACAAAACAACCCCGTCCCAAATGACAAGGAAACAGGTTTTTGTGATTGTAATTTTCATTGACAAAATGCAGCCTCAGCTTAAGGAAAATTCGCATTGCTGGAAATTGACTTGGCGAGCCAATTAATATTTATCACAAAAATTAATTGAATATCAAGCTCTGATGCGATTCCAGGAAATTATTATTAAGGGACCAACAACTTGGGGTATTTCTTTCCCCAAACCTCTCTGGGGAAATAAATAAAAGGACAGTGTACAGCACAGCCTCAGAACGATGAGAACAGTGGCTATATATATCGTGGGCCCAGGTGGCCCACACACAAATTCAAATAAATTTTCATTATTCAATTTACAATGGCATAAGACAAACAAACATTTATTATTCCTAATCCATAGAATATTGCTGTCACGTTGTGCGGTGTTTCTGCTTACATCTGTTTTCTTTTTTTTTTTTTCATTACAAGTAACATATACCTTGAAGTGTAACCCCGTGCTATTGCCCCTTCTACCATTTTTCTAATAAACAACAGATATATTGCTTTGCAAACCACAGTATCTGTATCTCACTACAGAACCATGTACTGGCATCCCAAATATTACATACATACATACATACATAATATATATATATATATATATATATATATATATATATATATATATATATATACACACACACACATACATACATACATACACACATACACACATACATAATATATATATATATATATATATATATATATATATATATATATATATATATATATATATATATATATTCTGTTGCTATTAATGGACATATTCATCAGGAGGGGTGTCTTCGCAATCCAGACCATCCCAAATGCCACACAAACTTCCCTACTCACTAGCTAATCTAGTGATTAAAAACATTTACCAAAGCACACAGAGGAAGGAGGGAGAGCACTCCTTTCTTCTTTGATTGGTTGAGTTGTTGACCTCCCATCTGACTTATTCTCTGATTTTTATAACCCAATGCCAGGGTAGTCCTAACAGGTGGTAGATATTGTTCAATCACAAATAGCAACCAAATAACCCTACCCTGCTTAACTGATATAAACCTAACTAGATGTTTGTTAAAACCTCCCCTTATTGAAATGTACCAATCCAGATTCTTTTCCATTCCTACTACCTTAAATTAACCCTTTAAATATCCACTCCCTCCTAGGTCCAGTCAAGTGCCCCATTTGTTGCATGTTCCAATGCAGCCATTGAACACAGGAAAATAGCTGCACACAGAAACCTGTCTGTTGCACTTCAACATATACAGTATTACTAACCATTCATAGGTCCCACCCTGTAGAATAAAAATAGCTGCTATACTAAAATATACATAATATATCCCACACGCCTATGACCTTTTATAGATGAACTGGAAGATAAGAAATGATAACAGATGTCTGGAAACTGGAATTCTGGATTATTTGAGGCATATGATTCAAAACATGTGGAAAGAGCAAGTGTGAGCCATGTGCAAGGAATGCTAGAGTCCAGTAGCAATTTGGGGGTTTAGCTTCAAAGGGTGCAGGGGCCAGCACTGAACTGTCATAGTTTTCACACAAAAACATTCTCAGTTTTTGGTGCACATTATGTTCAACCATGTGTATTGTAAAAATTAACTAATTATCTTGAAAATTATCCCATCCAGCACCAAGGAACACCACACCCATACAAAACAAAAAAGTAAACAATTGGACAACATAAAAAAGTACAACACAAAAACATTCAAGACAAATTCATAAAGATGGGTAAACTTGTGTTTATATCCTAGATGTGTTAAACAAATTATAACAACAAGCTGCAAAAAAAAGGCATTTAAAAATATTTCACCTTCCAGAGGTCAGGGCAGGATCCCACAGGACTGGTCTGTTTACATTGTAAGCTTGCGAGCAGGGCCTTCTTACCTTTCTGTCTCTCTGTATTACCCAGAATTGTTTTATTACTGTGTTTGTTCTCAACTGTAAAGCATTATGGAATTTGCTGGCGCTTTATAAATACATTTTGATGATGTTTACCATGTTTTCTGTCTTGAGTACCAAGCTGAGTAACCCGACTAGTGCTACAAATAACTCAAGCCACAGAGTCTCTCCTGGGCAAATGGGAGGTGGTGATAATGGTGGCAAGGGATGTTCTACAACCTATTTAAATTCTGTACTGTTTTAGCCCATCACCATACATTTAAAGGAAAACTCCACCCAAATCTTGAAATTTAGTTTGGGGTGAAGTGTAGTAAGTTTTAATAATAAAATGCAAAGATAAACTGATCTGTCTTGTGGCAATTCTGTGATTCAGTGGGATGCCCCCAAAGGCTGCATAGAACCGGGTTCAACAAACCCAAAATGGCAGATTTTCTAAAATCTGAGCCATGGCTTCTAAAGCTGGGTACCCACTACAGAATTTTCCTCCAACTTTTTATGCCGATCGATTTTACATGCGATCGATGGTCCGATCGGTCGGTCCATGGACTGCATACACACTAGCCTTGTTTAAGACGATAAAGGGAAGAGCAGCTGCTCCGTTAGCGACTTTTTACAGCTATGTTGCCGTGAGCAATGACTGTAATTTCATACTCACTGTTGTGGATCGGTCGGAAGTTTGATGGGATGAACTATGAAGCTATGGGGAGGTGTATTATGGGTCTGAGCATAGATAATGGACTTGAAAGCAGATTGAAGTGGAGATAGAGAAGTGTTATGATTGAACAGGGTGTAATGTCTAAGAGTGGTGAGCTGTGTGTAAAAGGGTTGGGGGTTATGTGTATGGACAGCTACTTATTATCAGAAACCATCTAAAAAGGTTTTAAAATTTGCCTGGCTCCTAAATGTTTAGGCTGGTTTCTAGATTCTTAAATATTTGTTGAGCTCTAGCATAGAAACAGAACGTAATACAAGAAATCTGCTGGGTTTATAGATTTACACCGATGACCCACAACATTAAAAGCACTGACAAGTGAAGTGAATGACATGGATTATCTCATTACAATGGCACTGGTCAAGGGGTGGGATATATTAAGCAGCAAGTGAACAGTCAGTTCTTGAACTTGGTCTGCTGGAACCAAGCTTAAGGATCTCAGTGACTTAGGCAAGAACCAAATTGTGATGGCTAGATGACTGGGTCAGAGCATCTCCAAAACGACAGGTCTTGTGGGGTGTTCCCGGTAATCAGCGCCATGGGCACCTAATGCTCATTGATGCGCATGGGGAGCTAAGGCTAGTCCATCTTGTCCAATCCCACAAAAGAGCTAATGTAGCACAAATTGCTGAAAACATTAATGCTGGCTATGATAGAAAGGTGTCACAACACACAGTGCAGCTACGTATGGGGCTGCATAGCCGCACACCGGTCAGAGTGCACATCCTGACCCATGCCAACCACCGAAAGCGCCTACACAGGGCACATGAACACCAGAACTGGTTTATGGAGCAATGGAAGAAGGTGGCCTGGTCTGATTAATCTCGTTTTCTTTTACATTATGTGGATGGCTGAGTGTGCTATTTACCTGAGGAAGAGATGGCACCGGGATGTGCTAGAAGAAGGCAAGTGTGATTTTCTGGGCAATGTTCTGCTAGGAAACCTTGGGTCCTGGCATTCATGTGGATGTTACTTTGACACTCCTTCATGGCAACAGTATTCCCTGATGGCAGTGGCCTCTTTCCAGGAATGGTTTGAGAAAGATGACAAAGCTCAAGTTGTTGACTTGGCCTCTAAATTCCCCAGATCTCAATGCAATAGAGAATCTGTAGGATGTGCTAGGAAAAACAAGTCTGAGAAATGGAGGCACCTAGCAACTTGCTAGACTTAAAGTATCTGCTGCAAACGTTTTGGTTCCAGATACTACAGGACACCTTCAGAGGTCTTGTGGACTCCATGCCTCGATGGATCAGAGCTGTTTTGGTGACACGAGGCGGGCCTGCACAATATTAGGTAGGTGGTTTTAATGTTGAGGCTGATTGGTGTATATTATATATAGCATATCAGCATATATATGAACTTTGGTGTGTTGATGTTTTAACTTCCTGATTGCATCAAAGAATGGCCTGGCATTGTTACAATACTAACTAATAAACTGTACAACATTTAGCAAGATAGCACATTATGGCTGTGTTTGGCTGGAGGAATTCCAAATAACTTCTACAGAATCCCCCCACATAACTGGGATACAGCTGCTTCTACTGAACCCAAGAACAATCAGTGTACCAAGTAACCAGATACCACATGATTGAGATCACAAGCTGAGGCAAATTACTCCAGTCCCTCTAGGCCTTTGTTAACTGCACTGTGACTGCTAATGGAAACTAAAGTAATGTTGCATTGTGTTGCGGTGACAGATTAAACACACTAGCACCATAGAGGTTAATAACCACTGTTTCTAATCACAATTTTACGTACACACTTTACAGTGTATTAGGAGCAGGCAGATGTGTGACATGGGATATGGTGACTTAGCTGTTGTTCTCCTGCCTTTAATTATTGTCAAGTTGGCCACTATGAATTTTAGTCATGATCTCAGACTGACACCAGAGTGAGGAGGAACAAATGTAGCATTGGGTAAGAATCATTACTTTTCCTGGTATGTACTAGTTTTTTCCCCACTTTTAATTGAGCGTTTGCTGATAAAACAGTCAATAATTATATACTTCCTGTTGTTAGTCTAAGATGGGAAGAAGCTTGAACGAAAAGTAAGGAAATGTCTATTAGATATTTACCTGGAGATAATTAGCTTTTTCCCTTCCTCAGAGGGTTACTTCATGTAGCTATTTTTCAGGACTATATTGTTCATCTAACAGCCCCAGACGAAAACTAGGTAAGTGTGAAGCACTTTGTTAGCAATATTATTCAGCTTTAACAAAGGTGCTGAAGCTTTCTGATGCATGTTTTGATTGCTTTCCTATAGATAACCTATAAATATTCTAGTCCGAAAGTGCAAGGGAATATTATCCCCTCATTATTGAACATAGCATACTGCACTGTGTGAGGATAATATAAAATAGTGACTAGTGCAATGGAAGATATGTGACCTGAAGTACGGCAATAATAAGACTACAGTAACTGCTTGACTGCACTCCTAGTTACACACATTAGATGTTTACAATAGTCTCCAAGGGAATCCAACATATTTTTTATATACTATGGGCAGGGGCACCAAGAGGGGGGAGGGAGCATGTACAAATTACCGGCAGTCTAGTAATTTTATTTAACTAAAAAATTCTACCAGCAAGTGGCGCTAGTGCACACCCACAAATTGGAGGTGTGGGTAATGTTAAGGGGGAGGGAGGGAGCTGACAGCAGCTTCCAGTCCCCGAACAGTCTGTGACATCACACACTGTCCCAACTGCAAGGAAGACAAGGAGGAGGAGTTCCTGCTCAACTTAGGTAAGTGTGCTGAGCTTGGGTTGTGGGGGGTGTTATGATGTGTCTGCTGGGAGGGCTTATGATGTGTCTGGGGGGGGTTAGGATGTGCCTAGGGAGGTTGTAATGTGGCAGTGACGTAATGTTTTTGAGGGGGTGGCATGTTAAATGTTATGTTTTATTATAATGTATGTCTTATATATTGCATGCTAAAAATTGAGGTGCTCAAAATCCCTTACACACACACACATATATGTTTGTGTGTGTGTGTGTGTGTGTGTGTGTGTGTTTAAGGGTTTTTGAGCGCCTCTTAATTTTCATATAATACATACATTATAATAAAACATAATTTTATATATATAGGAAAGTCCAGGGACACCTCGCAGTGGAGATTCCAACTGTAATTGCCAGCAATGTGAGCAGCACAATGTCCGCGTGCCACATCGCAGCCAATTGAATCTCCCCATATTGTTACTTTAAGAATAAATTAGTTTGGAGTTATGTAATTTTCTCTCATTACTGAATTTATGTTTAAGGGTTTTTGAGCACCTCTTAATTTTTATTGTGTGTTTATCTTTGTATGGGGTTGCAGAGCCCCTAGAGGCAGCTATTTCTCTTATATACTTACAATTGTGTTTTACTATCTGACCATTTCCAAACACATTGGTACCTGTAATTATTTTTATCACACATATTTTGCTTGTTATATAATTATATACTGCGTGATCTGTTCTGTGTTCACTAATTATTTTCCATATATCGTGTACCTATACATTATGCCAAACAGGTCCCAACATTCCAGGATCCATACAAGAATCCAGTACCAGGTTGTGAAAGCTGCAATAACAGGTAGGTGAGAGCAACACCATTTTAATATACAATGGGGGGGAATTCAATTGCCGGTGATGTGGCGCGCCTACATTTCTGACAAAATCTCCGCCGCAAAGTGTCTCACAGACGTTCCAGAGACACTTTGTGGCTAATTGAATTCCCCTCATAAGGTCATGTGTAAAGAGGCGCAGCCACAGTCCATGTTGACTACTCCCCCATCAATATGTGACCATGCCCACTTCAACGGCAGCAAACACCCCTTCTCCTACTATGTGTGGAGGGGGGGGGGTGCCCAGAAAGTTGCTGTACCTGGGCCCCAAATTCCTCTTGGCAGCCCTGACTATGGGATGAATGTACAAAAATATTTCTGTTATTGGACATGACTTAATATACATGATGATGCTAGTAAATGAGCTAACAGAGCTCACCATTCACTACAGCTGTCATTTT
The DNA here is from genome assembly GCF_038048845.1 of Mixophyes fleayi. Lineage (NCBI taxonomy): Eukaryota > Metazoa > Chordata > Amphibia > Anura > Limnodynastidae > Mixophyes > Mixophyes fleayi. The sequence continues at coordinate 53,204,671 of NC_134407.1, forward strand.
CTTCTCTTCCTCATAATCCCAATATTTCCTTAATTTCCTCTCTAAGCAGAGTGTTGCATTGTCAATGTGAAAAAAAATAGAGCAGACTACTTTTGAATTGCATACTACTAGTTTTACATAGATTCATTATATCTGTCTGTCCTTTAAACTTTCCTGCACATTCTTTATTCACACAAGTAACAAATTTCTTAGTGATAAATAAACCATGTTTTTTTTTTAAGCTTCTGGCACCATTTAACACCTACTTATTTACAGCATGAATAAATAGTTAATAGAAAAATATAGGGAAGATGTAAGAATTATTATTCAGTCTTAAGTTATTTATACCTACTGGATTCCTAGATAAAATGTAACCAATGTTACTTGGATTTAAGAAAGAATTGATATGACATGCAGGAAAAATAATCTGTCACTAATCTTTTAGCACCAAGAGACAGATGTCAACGGGAGAAGGTGCACTCAAGGAGTGTTCATGTTGTTAAGCCTATTTATATATAATCTGCTAAGTGTAAGATGCTAATATTTAACAGCCCAGACGAAACACAGACCAAGAAAGATCTTTGTGAGATGTGAAGACAGAAACTGCAGCCTCTTCATTGTGGTTGTAATTTGAAAATAAGTGCCTCTTGCTTTTAGTCAGCTATTTTAATCTAAGGTAGTTATATACTGAATCCAGCATTCATTTCCTGATTTACACCAAGAGGTATATTTACTAAATGGCGATTTTCTGCACTTTGCAATCTTTTTGTTTTTTTAAAATGACAATTTTATTAAAGACATGACCCAATGTCAAAACTGTCTAGAAGCTCATTCTACAAGGCCCCTTCTGACAGAGGGGAGGGGGAGAAGGGGGGGCCTTGGGCACGTGCACACCCCCCTTAATCAGGCCCATGGGCTTCCAGTTGTACAATCCTGATTTAGATAGCATCTACCAGGATCCACAGTGCTGAAAAAAGGAAAATATCCCTGCACTTAAAATTTGTTTATGTCAGATTGATTTCCTAAATATCCCTTAGTATGTAACTACCTGTTGTGTAATTATATTTTCAAAGCATCTCTGGAAGCAAAAAGTACTCTGCTTAACAGATTAATATGCATGTGATATTTTAATGACTCATCCAAATTCAAACTTAAAATAACAGTTTGAAAAAAAAAGGATATGATGAATACCAGTCATAGGAAAATATAGGAGAAAAGATCATTTACAAAATGTCTCTCCGAAGCATAATTGGAAAATATCCACTAACTGGTCTATGTCCCAATCTTGGATATATTCCAGTTGTTTAGTAGTCCAGTACGGATGTGTCAGACGCATGCATATCTAACTTTCCAGAGAGGATTGTCACATATGAAATTGAGCTGGTTTCTGGAAACTCACTGGGAGCAGAATCATATCCAGAATTGGTGAAAATTTACAAGGGGATGACATTTCATCTCATTGATGACAGCTTAATTATAGATTTATTCCTAATTACATTTTGAACAACTTCTTGCACATTATCATTTTTCAAATGTCCTATAACTTAAATATTTTTCTTTTTAGGTTTTCTTTTCAGGTTTGCTACTTTAGACCCTTTTTGTTATTAGTAACTGGATTTCTTTCAATTCAAAGTGCATTCAAAAAGCCTATTAAATAAATTTTAATTTTGACAGTTGAAAAAATAATAAGTGAACGCATCCATACACTGAAAAGCATTTCTGTTTCATGCCTACCGGTAACAGCCCATAAGGCAGACCCTGTCCTGTACACACAACTGCACATTAAAAAGATATCTGAAGAGAAAACACTTAAATAAATATGTTTAAATTTACTGTGTTGCTTTGTCAGAGCCACTCGGTATCACCAATGGCAATAGACAGGGCTACCTCTTGTCACTGCTGATATTTGCGCTGGTTATCGAGCCCCTGGGTACGAGTATCCGCTTATCCTCAGTTAATAAGGGAGCGTTAACCAGGAAGTGGAATTTGTGCTCATTTGCAGATGATGTAGCCTTTACACTGATCTCCCCCCACATATCCCTCCCAAAGTAAATCCACACTATTTCTGCCTATGAAGCCTTTTTAGGATATAAAAGCAACTAAAACTATTATAACTTCTCCTGGAAACATACCAAAATCAAATATTTGGGAATTTATATCACCTGATGATATGAATCTTTGAATGTAAAAAAACCTTCCACAGAACATTAAATCAATTAAAGTTGGATCTGCTCAGGCGACAGTACTCAATATGAATCTCCTGCCTGGCCTGCTCCATCTCTTTCAGACCATCCTAGTTAAATCGCCTAGACCCACACTACTGGAACTATAAAGATGTTTTATCCAGTTTATGTGGAAGAATAAACCCCCAGGTATGAGCTTATCTTACCTATGGTAGGGTTTTCCAGATGTTTGTCTATATTATCTAGCGACACAACTGAGCCAAACTGTGGCCTGGTTTTCAAATAATCTTGCTCCAAGAAGAGCAAACTTGGAAACCTCCTCCTGTAAAATTGTCTCCCTGGTGTCAAGTAGGTGTCCTGGCTAGAGGTAGACCTTCTCTACTCGCACTCAATCACCGCTTTTACATGTCGAATTTGAGAACAATGTAAATTTCATTTTGGGACTAATGCCTTTCTATCCCCTATTAGGTCCCACTGAATTGAAGCTGATTTCTCTCCAGGCGAATGCATGCCCCACCTTTTAACTTGGATCGAGAGAGGCATTAGTGTGGTTTTGGGTACTTTGGAATGTGACCAGTATGCCCCTCTGGCTACCCTAGAAGAAAAAAGTTTCCTTCCCAAAAGTTAGCCCTTTGCATATTTGCATGTGAAACACTTTGTCGATACCCTCCCTAAACTCAACATTACTAGGCTTCCTCTTGATTCTATATACACACACATTCCCCTCTCGTAGGGTTTGTCTCCATACCTTATAATTTACTTTTAACTACTAGACAGGCCAGTGTCCTGTGACACAAGACCAGTTGGTAAATAGACTTGGACATACCACCGTAGAAGGACACATTGTCCATCATGAGGGAAAGGGTCTCCAAGTCCTCCATCTCCTCCTTTATCAAGGAGAATGCCATAGGGTATATTATCGGTGGGACCTAGTCAGAGATAGTTAAAAAGGATAAATGAAATGGCTACTGATCAATGTTGGAGAGGCTCTAGTGAGATGGGACAGAACCACCAGTTGTGGACAAAAGATCCTAAGATTGCCTAGTTTTCTGACGACATAGCCAGTCTCAGCTGTGAAATCACTAAAGTCTGAATCCCCAAGTACCCCTGGGTCCTTTCTTCTGAACTCCCACTGGAAGGATTGGATAGCAACTTCGATAAACTCTCCATGGGGATCCTCAATGCGGCCAGATATTTGGTTGCATCCCATTGGAAATGCCCAGATCACCCTTTCCAGCAGCAGCTTCTCAATAAAATCTGGTATTTGCCTACTTTTATGACCCACCCCCCCCCATACCTCCCACACTCCTTTCCACTAATGTCCTGTTTCAGTTCTTCTCGCCAGTGCCAGGCATATGCACAAGCTCTCTAAATACCTTCGTCTGATGTATTCAAAATGATTCAGCTTACTGTCTGGTAATTTTCAGTAGCTGTGTAATTTGCTTACATCTTTGTATTTCTGCTGTCATTTACACTACTGGTATCTGCTGCTGTTATATCATTTTTTAAAACATAAATTAAAGTTCTTTAAAATAAAATGTACTGCGCTACAGTAACATTTTATATTAACCTATTAAATGTCTGTATGAAGGCAGAAATACATATAGCTGCCTAGAAGTGGGTAAAATAGCAGGAGCATGCCTAATACACTACTAAGAACCATCACATTACATCACTAAGCTGATAGCTTTCAGTACATAGGTTCAGAGGTTCCTGTGACACTGAACCAATATTAAGTTTTGGCCAAAGCATTTATGACACAGAAGTGGAGGGGCACAGTTTTACAGCTGATTTTTCTTAATAATGGTATACGTGTCTATAACTTTACCTTGCAATTAGGCTTTCACAGCGGGTGTGCAATTAATGTTTGATCTTTTGAAACGGCACAACAAGTGCTCTTCAATTGTAAGGTAATATGTAAAACAGGGAACCATGTTTTATAAATCATGTCTCTTGTTTTTAATGGGTTGTAGATGCCCAGAAATTTATGTACTTTCATCTATATTGAAATTTATAATAAAATTGATATTTTAACACATCATTTAGTAATATTCCGTTTCTTTCCCCCGCTCTGAACCACTTTACTTTATATCTTATTTTAAAACAGGGAACCTTGTTCCATAAATCATATCTCTTGTTTTGAAGGTGTTCTCCATGCAGAGACACTTGAAACAAAAACTGCATGATTTTAGGCAAAATAGTTGCCAAATGCATTCTGTAACTTGCTGGAAAAGTTCAATTACACATATTTCAGGGGCGCACGCAGGATTTTTAAGGGGGGTTTCCCCCCCCCCAAAAAGCGAAAGCTGCTGCGCATGCTGGATAGTACAGGGGCACTTCTTTAGCGGAGAATAGGGGTTTCTGGAGACCCAGAAACACCCCCCTGCGTGCGCCACTGTATTTGTAGTATTATTTAAAAATATTACAGCCTAACTTTTTTTGGCATACCTATGTAATGTTATGGACTGGTTCCTAATTAACAGATAGGCAACATTCACATATATATTGGGGTAACTCTAATGGCTGCCTCCACTGTATTGGTGATTTTATCATCAATTTGAAGCAACGACCTATTGAAACCTGCAGCTTTTGGCGAGTACATTGATAAATGTTGGCGAAACTTCTACTATTTATTACAAAGGTAATTAAGGTGAACACTATTTTTCACTTCATTTTTAAGTAACATTTATTGCTCTACAACATATCGGCATACATCATTTTGTATACAAAACCCTATTTATCTGCATATCTGCTCTCAACAAAAGTAGGAGCTTTAGTATTCAAATTAAACATCCAATGGAGCAGGGACACTAGTAAGTCAAAAGAATGACACATAGCACAGTACAGGCGCGGGCTGGCAAATTTCAGCCCAGGGGGTGCACACGCGGCCGCATCACATGACACACGATGCAGCCATGTCATTAATGGCGCGGCCGCATCGCGTGTCATGTGATGCGGCCGCCTGTGCGCTGACGCAGCCGCATCGCGTGTCCGTGGATGCAATTTTGAGGTAATATTGCATCAACAGGGGGGGGAGCGGCCGGCCCGAACAGCAGTCACTCTGAGCAGCCTGGGGCCAGAGTGACTGCTGGCACAGTATGTGCTTGGTTTTAACTAAACAAGGTAAACCCATAGCAGCCAATCAGATTGTATGTTTAATTTTTTGGTGCAGATTACAAAATGAAGGAAACGCTATTAAATAGCCTAGTCCATTCATCATTCAAGGTGTTTGTCCTAAACTAATCTAATATCCCTGTAGAGACTAACAAATGCATTAAGTGTAAAAATAATTATTATTTATTGGTTAAAAGTGGCTAGTGATTCAGTAAGGTCAATGTCAATCTCTACATAGAACTCCAAGTTATGGGCATTATTAAGGTGAATAAAACAGATGGTGGTATAATCCCACAGACAAGATGATGAAAGATACAGACTTGGCAAGTTTAAACATTTCTAAGATAAAGCACTTCTACTGTTCTCTCTCCCATCCATTGCATCATCTCCCTCAACTGAGAAACGTTTCTTATGTGGGGTTATAGTTTAGCTACATTTCATATATGCAAGACAGTACTCTCCCCGCTGATTGGATTAATTGAATTGATCGAATGATGGATTTGTAAAAAATGTTACTTGTCAAAATCTCTTGGACTCATCTGGTTATAAACCTTCTTTTGTATAAAATGTCAGTAGGTTATGCTCTAGACATATGTGTCTTAATACAATTATAAAATAAATTGTCATCCTATAATGGAGACGCTTTGCCAGCAGTGACCAAATATCCCTAGATTTATGAAGGCAAACCATCTTATGTAGTGACGTAGTCTCTGTCCTTGATGAATAAAGTGAAATGTCTTATAACAGATGTGTCCCAGTTTTGTAGAACTGACTTTGATAAACAACTCTTAAACTAATGAGTTAGAAAAGAACTTGGATATTATCAAAATTGACCCTAGTCTATCTGTGTGTGTATGTTAGGGAATTTAGACTGTAAGCTCCAATGGGGCAGGGACTAAGGTGAATGAGGTCTCTGTACAGCGCTGCGGAATTAGGGGCGCTATATAAATAAATGATGATGATGATGATATTACTATTTACAATAAAAATCATGGGGTACTGCTAAATGGCGTAACATAGCCGAGTATAACAGAAGTAGAAATATGTGCCCACCCTGTTACACAGCAAAGTTATCAATGAGATCATGTGATTTCTGCATTTAAGAAAAACAAAAAAACAAAAAAACAGAAATGGAACATAATAGGTATTATACGGATAACCATTACTTGGCCCATAGCCTATTAATTGCTGTCATAAACGAAAATTTCAAGATCGCTGTGTGAAATTAGTTAATGGATGCCCAGAGCAAATTCAAATTGTTTTTTTAAAGCTGTGAAAGTAGAACACATATCACTGTGCATCAGAACTTATCATAGAGCAGTATTTAAAGCAACATGGTATGAGGTAGCAGTATGTGTTCTGGGACTGATAAGGCAGAAAGTGACATTTTTGGAGTCCTAGAATAAGTTTACACAGTGGCATGTAACGTTCCTACTGGCTAGGGTATATGCACAAAAGCATTTAAAAACAAAGCCGACAGGTCACTTAGACAGCTACAAAATTTCTGAAGTAAATAAATGAGCTCTGAAATGCACTGACACCAAAAAGATGACCTGACAATTTCACTTCACGTACAACACTTGCATAAGACAAACTGCACAAATCATCTAAATGGGGCTTAGGTCAAATGACTGGTCTGCAAGAGGCCCAATGCGTTCCAGGCACTAGATAATGGTACACACATATCAATGCAGTCACCTGGTGGCCCGATCTTTGGAAGTGAACTCAGACCACAATTTGCTTAAACAGATGAGTTTGTTCTAGGCCCACACAGGCGGTAATGTTGAACTCATTAGTATACAAAATTGTGAAGAGTGCGCCCAGTTTAAAACACAACCCAACCAAAGTATAAATGCCTCTACTTAAGAATAGAGGTCAGAAAAGACACAAGTGGTTTACAGTGAATTATCCAGTTTCAATTTGAGAGATTATTATTTAAAACAGATTACAAGAGCCTTCCTTATACATGGGGCAAAATTACAGCCTGGATCTTAACAGGAATATATTATGTAAATATGGCAAATGGAAACAATAAAAGTAATTTAAAAGGTGATCCCTAGAAATCATTATAAGCAGTAAAGGTTCTTAAGCTGGCCAGAACACACAATGATATCAGATGATGGTGTGTGGCTTTAATATGTGAGTGATGCTAATAAAAATCCAATCAGAATTCTCCTGCAACACACTAATGGCCCCTTTGTGGTGCCGAACTACCGTTCTCAGCCTGATCGCATCCAACTCGGCCCCCCGCATCTGTGGCCAGCATAAGGCCCATTAGCACCTTTATATCACTTTGGGTATTTTATGTGAACAAGTGCTCAACTCTCTCGTCTATTTTAAGGATAGCTCTGTACCAACATCTATTGAAAGAACAATATAGAACAATGTTATGCAATGATAATTACGGTATATATCTCACATTACATAAAAAGTGGTGAAGTGGTATCCTGCACTTACCCCTAATGTCCACCACTAGGAGAAATCAATTAATTTTCACATACAACTTATCTGGCAGTAATAACTGTATCACATCTCCTATGTGTTCTCTTTCCTTTTTAGTCAAGGAAATTGCATACACTTTTGTGTGTTGGAAAATACATACAAGAAAGAAAAACATGTAGGGGGACATATCATGAAATACACAGTGTGCTTCTTGTAGTAGTCAACCAATACTTATAGACCTACTAATTGGATTAAAAGCCTTTTCACACTGATACACAGTGTGCTTCTTGTAGTAGTCAACCAATGCTTATAGATCTACTAATTGGATTAAAAGCCTTTTCACACTGATAAATGACACTGAGATTGTGGTAAATTAATGCTGACAATAAGGATAATGGTATCCAGTCATGTATAATCACTTATATGCTGATTATAATAACAATAAATATTGTGTAGTGAAAGTCGACTATGATGAATATGAATGAAATATGCTACTTAAACTTATATTGTCATGTTTTTCTGAATATTTCCCTCTAAATACTTAGGAAGAATTAAATATGCCCTTAGTAAATCTTCTGCATGGAGGAATTGTCAGAGTTTATGCAAAAATAAATTTTTTCAAGTAGTTTATGTTTAGATATCAAGTGTTGTAGATGAAACTATTTATTTCTATTAGGCCAAGTACACGCAGGCATTTGATTTGCATTTAAAAATGTAAGTGAAATTGTATAACAAATGCAACAGCGTGGTTCAGACTGTCAGACCTATTTACATGTTTTGCGCCAGCATTATAAATGGTAGTAAGTACATGTAATGTCACGCCGGTGGAAATGGGGCCTAGTAAAGGGGCATTAGCATCCACTGCAAAATTGTCTGTGTGTATGTAACCATTGACATTTTTTGCCTTGATCAAAATACTACAAGCAATGTTTCATTAATGTATGAAACAATATCAGTGGGTACAGTACAAACAGTAAGGTTCCAATAAAGAACAATGACCTCTATGACAAGCTAAGGCACACTACAGGCACCGTGCATTTACTGCAGCTGAAACTGCACCCCATCAGCTGGGAGCCAAATAATTATTTGTAGCAACTACATAAAACAAACACCATGTGTAGTGTAATAATTCGCAGTTCTACACCAATGCGTTATTCTGCACTGCGCCCATTGGAAGGTGAATTCAGTCTAAGCGGACTGCAAAACAATGATCTATTGATCACTATGAGGAATGCTTCACCTACACTGTTCTATAGACCAAATATAGAACACATAGTATTCAGGTACAGCCTCTAGTGAATAGAGACACAGCATTTCTCATACTGCCTCACACCGCTGAGGTCAGAGGTTCTATTCCTACCATGGCCCTCTCTGTGTGGAGTTTGTATGATTTCCGGTAATTCCATAGATATTTCAATTTCATCCCACACAGTCCGAAAACATACTGGTAACTTAATTGGCTTCTGATGAAAATTGGCATGTGTGTGTGTGTGTTTGGAAATTTAAAGTATAAGCTCTAATGAGGAAAGGACGGATGTGAATGATTACATAGAATAGCAGCTGAACACACCTTAGATGCCTGACTTATCTTCTGCAACAACAACGCAAAGGGCAACTGGGAGAAAGGTGCTATAGAAATAATAATAATTATTATTATTTTGAGGTCCACTGAAACTGACACAACTCACATCACCGGCAGATGTTTACCTCCCCCCCTCAATTAACAAAGGTTTGTCAAACACCCTGACATACTATTTGAATGGTGTTTTTACTTACATTTTTATGTAAAAAAAACAACAGCCTTGGCATTGGTAAGAAATGTCTATTTCTATTGAACTGCTTTCATGGTAACATTATTGTATACATTGCTCTTGTTTACAAAACCTATAAAATGAACAAAAATAAGTAATGCTATAACATCATGTTTCTGAGAGGATGAGCTAAGCATACATTGGAGGAAGTTTTCAGCACTTAACAATTCACTGTAAAAAGGCTAACTGCATTAGTGGAGACCCTCCGTGCCAGTCACAGCTGATTCCTTTGTTACTTGTAGATGGAGACAAAAAGCAAGTGACAACAATTCACAATTAACTAAAGCAATGACAGTCATCAATTTAGGAGCCCTTTGTGAAACAGAAGTTGGTATTCATTAGGTTTGGCTAAAAGACAATACCAATTTGCATATACAGTAGAGATATAAACTACTGATAATGCAATTAGATCTAAATCAATGATAAAACAATGAATATATTACAACTGCTCCTATTGTCTAAATGTCCAATACCGATAGCTCATTGGACAGGGGAGAGGGCTGTGGTATTTTATATGACCTATATGTGTCCATACAGTTTGTCATTCAAATGCACAAAAATGCCAGTCACCAGTGGATGCTTTAATATTAATGTCTTGTAAAGCTTCTGCCTTACAGTAGACAAACTTACATATTTTCCCCATCTACAACTGCAATTGTTATTAGGCGACCTTATACATCAAGTGTTCCCCAAACCCCTTGGGTGCTGCTTTGGGCAGGGTAACATTAATCTTTTGTTCCATGCTATTGTACGTAATGTCTTTGTTTCATCAGATTCTCAGTGTACAATGTAATATATCTGCTCATGACATAATAATAATTCAGATGGGCAATTAAATTCAATCATTGTGTATGTGGGACAAAGAGGATGGGTAATCTCGATCTACATCTGTTTGGCATAAATCAGATGTTAATCAGAACTGATGGAAAATGCATTTGAACATGATTGCAATCTGACAACATGTGGCCACACTAATTAAATTCCACAGAATTTACAGTTCAGCCCAAGATCTAAGCAGCCAGATATGTCCAACTTGGCCGCACATACATGTCAAGTTTCTGTACTGTGGCCTAAAGTAGTCCACAAACGTGCGTCCAAGTTGGACATATCTGGCTGTTCCGCAGTGAGGCTGGATTCAAATTTAAGAGAAAAAAGAAGGTAAGAAAAAAACAACAACACCCCCTCCCCCCCCCACAGATTTGAGGCCCATTTGTTTTAGTAGATTAAACACAACAGCTTTCAGCCTATACCTTTTCTCTAATTTTGTCTATACCTCCTTTCCTTTCTCTTTGGGAAAATGTAATGATTAGAATCCAATTTTTAAGATTAGTCAGATGCAATTTGTGTTTTTAGAATTCAGTTATGTGTGTGATATGTAATATGCTTGTGTGATTTATGACATAATCCATTGTATTTTATTGCAATATTATTTTGTCTATTATAAAATCTTAGAAGGCAAGTATATATACAAAAAAACAAGATAATGAGTCAGTATTTTGGCTAGGTTGACTTGAAAATGACATCAAGCTGGTTAAAATGAATTAGCTACAACAGTACATTTGAAAATACTGCATACTTGCATACTCTACTGGACTGCTAAGAAGACTCCAGAATTTCTGGGGTTCAGGGAGATAGGGCCACATTCCCACATCCCGCTTCTTTTCTAGGGAGTGCACATGGGTGCCTTAATGACGCAATTTGCATCATCCAGCCCTGTCTTCGCTGCCCATGAATACAATAAGCATCACTGTGCTATGGCGGATGGGGCTTGCTGATACGAATTGCGTCTTCATACCCCTGGATCTCTCTTAGGGGACGTCCAATAAGTAGGCAAGTATGAAATATGGTATTAAAAAAGTACAGGTAAAATGTATTTATTATGGGCTCTATATTAAATGAAATATGCTTACATAAGCTAATGAAGTTTATGCTATTACACTACAGGTGAATATAAAAATGTTCAGTTTAGGTTCAATGATTTTCCAATGCCAGGGACATTGATGTTCATCTGAAGGCTGCCTCTTCTTGAGATATAAAAGCCATTCCACAGCATCTGTCAGATAGGGCAGTGGAGAGGTAAGATCAATACTCTAGCAATAGAACCAACTCTACCTTCTATACTCACTGCTTACAGACTGCAGAAATGAGCAGTCTATACTATGTTTACAACAGGCCTGAGGGGGTCTAAAAAAACCTTCCTGTTATTGAAATTTGCATAGTAAGAGCCACCTGAAGCCTGCAGTTACTGTACACAATACAATCATGGCAGCATCAACTGCATCACGTTAGAAGTATGTACAATAATGACCAACTCATTTCAGCAGTATACAAAGTATTATTGACCCTTCATAATTGCAGTCTTTATGCAAGAGAGGTCAATACTGTATATAAATAGCTAGCATGAGGGGGTATATATTGTGTATAATGCAGGTAAATACTCTGTACACTTCTAGCATGAGGGTGCACACATACTGAACGATAGGGAGGCATACAGTTTATCACAGTGTATTATGCAGGCATCAGTGCCATAGTGTTTATACTGTTGGCAAGGGGAGGGTGGGGGGCAATACTGTGTATATATAGCAGCAGTACTGCATATTCTGCTAACATGGTGTATTACTGTGTATATTGACACTGGCAACAGTATGTAAGCATAACAGTGTACTACTGTATACAGATATGCAACGCATAGTGCATTGGCATGGGGACATTAGGCATTACAGGGCATGGTATTGGCAAATGGATGAATGAAGTTGGAGCAAACACTGGAAATAATATGAGCGGCCAAAAATGATAAAAGTTAAAGGCGATGGTGTAGACATTAAATGGGGTATGACCAAATATAGTGAGACGCTAAACATTTCACCAAGAACTCCTGACAGGCAAAATATTAAGCCAGTGTGTACCAAATTTACCAGAGCTCCTGACATTGTTAAAGTTCACCTGTAACCTACACAAAGTGGGGTCGGCCGGTTTGTAGGCTAGACAAAGTTCATAAGCCATCAACAATTCACTAGGAACCAGTGACTTCATACAGGCACATTCACAGACAAATATTGAAAATGAACTGCTAGTCATCACATTAGATTCTCAGGAATATTGGTTCAGTCCACAAAATAGGAGACTCCATTGTGCTTAGGTGACAGGTGCATTTTAATTACACTATTTTATAAACAATACCTGATGCAATAGATCATTATCCTATTAAAATAAAATTTTGTGATTTAACTACAGCATATTACCAGAATAATAATTAAAAAGTAATAAAACCACTACTTGAGATTTATAACTATGTATTACTGAGCTGAATAGTTTACACAAAATAACTGGAGTGTTTATACTTAAACATGTATAAGTTCTCTTTCACCACCTGTGCAGCAGGTTGTCATAAGAGGAAGGAGGTGCTACACTAATTAAGCAGTCACAGAGTGACTGACAGGTTTGTAGACTTGCTTTGCAGAAATGCATCGTGTGGTTTGGTATATTCATGCACAGAGGTATGGCATGAGAGGTCATAATAGCCAGTTTCCTCAGCTTTTTGACCTGCATCAAACAAGAAGCTGTCCTAAAGCTGTGGGAGGAGCATTAACTGTCTGAAATGGAGCAGGGAGGTAAGACTTTACTTTTCAACAGTGGAATATAAGGTGAAATGTCATATTACCTACAATAATACTAAATTAACGTATACAATATTTTACATATGGTTACAGAACTAGGAAATGCAATCTTACTAACAGGCTTTTACATCTGTGTCCTTTTCAGTACAGGATATATTGTTGTTCAATAATAGCGCTGAAATTATAGCATAGAGAACTCCCATTGAGTCGTTTATCATAACACTTAAATCTATTCATTGTAGGTTCAAATAAACTCTTGAAAATGAGCTCTCTTGAGCTTTGTTTGGTTTTCTACCAATTTATAAAGACATCGATTTCTGCGTTTAGAAACTGATAAATGAATTGAAAGATATTTCTCTGCCCAAACAGATGAAACAGCTAGAATGTCTGTCCACATGTGTCTGACAGTAATTACAAGCTTGGAGGTTGCACCAGAAGTGATGAAAATTAGACCTGTTCCGTATAAACAATCCAATCAATTTTATATAAAATGCATTTCAGAAATTAAATCTATATATATCAATAGTATGTTTGCTTTTTATTTTTTTTAAGACCTCCACATTTGTTACAACCTCCACATGCTTTAATGTGCAACATCTTTCAGGGCCCACAAAAATGCATTTATACATACACAGTAAATGATGGTATTCTTTTTCTTTACCAGCGCAAACATCATGAATCATCCTATTTAATTGGCTTTATTCATTGCCTGAGATAAAGTAAATAGGAACATAATTACCATTATCACCTAATTCTCAAGTCCTAAAATTTGATAAATCTAATCTCATGTAACAAACAACCCATAATAGATTTTAGTTTCTCAATTATTCAACAATAAAAACCCCAACATGAAGATGTCATGTGTAATACAGTAACTACACCCCATGTTTCAATAGCTTGTTAGCAATGTTTACTGGAGAAGGATAAGCGTGTTTCATATACTGGATAAAAAACACCTGTTTCACACTATGCTTTAATTTATTTGTTTTCTTATATAAAACATATATTACTTTGTTTATTGCTGCTGGTTATGTTTTTTCTAATAAAGAATAAATAACACAGGTGAACAATGAATACAAATGAAAAAGGTTATTGAAGCATTGTTCATTTACAAAAAAACGTACCATGTGAAATCTTAAAGGCTCATTTTCACCTATTTCAAAAGTATTTTTTAAAAATGAATCTCCTTCCTATTGGGAATGATGGGGGCTCTACCTCTGCATTGTTGGGAGTCCTAGAAGAAATCCAGCCGCCTTAAGAGTGTATATAATTTGTGGAGGAGGCTGCCCCTGTAAAAATGCTCTGTGTAAACTTTTGAGGGTTTGTGGGTCCAGAGGGAATGCCAAATTTGGACAGAGTAAAAATCTTTTCTTAAATATTCTGTACTGCAAAACAAAACGTTATTTGAGCCTGTGGGCATAAAATGTATTTACTTATAACTGCTTTAGTTCAACTGAGCTCCTCCGATCAGAACACCTTTGTGTTATTGTCAATACCTTCTTATATGTTTTACAATTATGCTATATGTGAGGTTTATGTGCTATTGGTATAATTCCTAAATAACAACAAGAAAGATTTGTGTAAAAGCAACCAACACCATATTTTAAGGCAATCTCATAAAGCTACAATTACACATAGCAGCACTCATGTGGGCGCACACCGTCTCTGGAAAAAAAGGGACTTTCTTCTGTAATAATATGCTCTTTTATTATTTTTTATTTTTTTTTACAAACATTTGTACCACGCAACAGGGCTACATCAACAGGCCCTTCATTCACCTGAAAATGTCAGCTTCATGTTCCAGCGTCATCCCAGCCATAAAGGCTGTTTTGTGCTTACAGTCGCTGGAATTTTACAAGAGGATGCAAAATCTGTCATGAAAATACTGGCATAACACAAAGCAGTTACCATGACGATTCTCCTTTTGAAATAAAAAGAATTGTCAATGCCAGAACCAGTGGTCACTGATGCAATCTGTTCTGTATATTAATTATTTATTCTATGCTAGCTGTTATACTGAATACTGACGGTCAAACAGGATTAGTTTTATTCTTTACGATTACATACATTTTGTTAAAGGAGTTGCAAGAATGCTTGAAAGACTCAAAACTGTGATTTAAAAAATAATGTTTGAAGAATAACATTAATAGTACTAGAAGCATAATACTAAGCCATATCTTTTCTGTACAGTTATATTAAAGGAAAACGAAACCCAGTTCTAAAATATGCCATTTTCCTATATGATGTATTAAGATACAATGGGGCTTATCCTGTTTGCTTATTGTAAAATACGCACATTTGTACTGTGCATGCCCACAAAACTAAGCACGCACCTACATCCAAATGAAGATCTGACACTTGAGCCTTAGAACTGGAGAGGCGGGAAGGGGTGTGCAAACACAGGCCGAGTACAGTAAGGGTATGTTCACATAATTGTGAATGGGCAGACAGACGCATTTACACCTGTCAGTAGCCACATCATTTGCGGGTACCTGAGGGCTGGTGCAAATACACACTGCAGGGGCAAGCGTAGGAATTGTAGAGAGGGGTTTCCACGCTACACCGCCAGTGGGTGTGACCAGCATGCATGGGGGCGTGACTATAATTTTAGACAGTGCTTGGCTGCTCTCCAACTCTTCCTATCCACATCATATACACAGGCAATTCCTATCCCTGGGGCAAGCCACCTCAAGCATACAGTGCCCCATGCTGGGAGGGGATTTCCAGACACTAGAAACCCCCCCCGCCCTCGGTTTGCCTAAGCACTGATGATGAGGACTGTCGCTAGAATGAACTAGTCACTTCTGATTGATTGTAGATTGAATCCTGACGTTTTCTTCATTGCTCGTGCCTATATTATATAAATTTGTTGGTGTAGTTTAGAATGAATTATTTACTACGTTCATTTGTACATGAGAAGGAAGATTATATCTGCTGTATTATAGGTTTTTTTTCACTTAAATCACACCTAATAGCGAATGCGTTTTTCATTATCAAAAGCAAAAAAACCTGGTTGGGTGTAAATGTATCTTGCTATAAGTACATATGACATAAACCTGTCGTATACACTGCTGGTGCAGAGCTGGATGCATCTTCAGATGACTGACTTAGCATATGCGGCATAGGTGGCTTTATACAGCTTACTTTTTGGGCAATGACTGTTATTGGCGGGAGCTATAAGAATTTATGTTGATTCTGTGGCACATACACACAATGGGCCTGATTCATTAAGGAACTTAAAATAAGAAGTTTCTTATTTAAGTCTCCTGGACAAAACCATGTTACAATGCAAGGGGTGAAAACTAGTTTTCTGTTTTGCACATAAATTAAATACTGACTGTTTTTTCATGTAGCACACAAATATCAACTTTAAATTTCAGTGTACAAATAAGCTATCAAGTATTTGTGTGCTACATGAATAAACAGTCAGTATTTAATTTATGTGGAAAACAGAAAACTAATTTTCACCCCTTGCATTGTAACATGGTTTTGTCCAGGAGACTTAAATAAGAAACTTCTTAATTTAAGTTCCTTAATGAATCAGGCCCAATATGAGGTCGCTGAAATACTTGTGTTTTGCTCTTGACACTCCACTCTTCTTCCATAAAACTTTCTGCAGTCTACGTAGAAACCATTGCTGGCTGATAACGAGGAAGAATGCATTCATTAATGGCAGCAAATCAAACAGACCTATGACTTTTGTACACATTTAAATACAAAAACTGTGCCATATTACTACTAATTGGTAAGATCTACAGATTTTCAAACAAAAGGCCTGTGTGGCCTCCATTATAATATAACTACATTGCACAAAACACTTTTGAAATGCTGTATAGTGGGGTGAGCTGTACCAGACTGCATTTCCTTAAATGTTAGAATGCCTCTTTACGTAGAAAATATTGCAGCATTCTGAATGAATTTTTTTTTTTCCAAGGCACTGGCATACAATAAATATACTACCTATATAGCAAAAATAGAAAGTCTACTTAATTTACCCTTTAACATATAACAAGGAATTGTAAACGGAAAAAATAACAAATCCATAATTTTTCCATTAAGCCCAACATTTCATATAAATAAGGAAAATACCAAGAGGCACTTTCTTGCATCTCGATGAAATGTCAAATTCCATGAACCCAAAAGAGAGCCACTTTGATGGGAAAGAGGGACATGTGGATTTGAATCCAAAAGAGAGTTATCATTTACGACTCATATGTATTTTTCAACTAGGTGTTTGCAGAGTTGTGTGCTTAGCTCCACTTTGAAATAAAAACTTTACAACTTGGTATTACAGATTACTCTAAATTTCTATCACCATTGATGCATTCATTAATATAGTAGACAAAGTATCTCCTTGCCCATCTAGACATTTTCAATGGGTCACATCCATCCAGTGGGCTTATTGTTAAATATTATTGAGTAGTATCATCTAAATAGCACAAAACTTTCTAAAACCCATGGCATCCAATGATATATTTGGTAGCAACAGACTCTTCAAAGCTAATTATTAGTGAATACTGGATTATTAGTACAACATCCACTATGGAAAAACTACTAGAGGTCACCATGATAAAATATCACTGTAGTTTAGATACTTTCCTTCAACAAACCATAACAACAAATAGGAAATAATAAATGTCGACAATAATATCTAACGGAGACGAGTGACTTTGCAGCAAAGTAAGCCATTGTACATACGTGTGACGTTCCGGCCATATAATCTTCAAGTTCTGCTTTTGCCATTACACATTATATTTGGAAATTATGAATCCAGCCGTATTTGTGGTCTGTAAATAGAACTGGGATGAGGATGCTGTCAACCCACACTGCTCTATTGTATAATTGGAGTATAATAATAGAGAAGTCCAAGCAGAACATAAATAGGGGAATTCCTGCCAGAACAATAATTCCTAGGAGGAATTCCGTACAGAATGCTCAAGGCAAAATTCCATCAGTGAAACAAGCAAAATCCAATGTCCCAGAGCAAAATAAGGGGACTATTTTCTACTCAGCTCTACGTCCAACTTACAGAACAAGAGAGGTGATACACTGCCATCGGTCAAGTACAAATAATTACAGAAAGCAACTGGGACTGTCATAGAAATCAGGGACAGTTGGTATTCATGCCTTCCATTTATCCCATAAAATGGTCATAATAAAAAAGTAACATTAAACAAAATGTACCTGTTCTTCTGTTTCTTTGGCTTTTTTCTGAAAGCACGAGGAGTGAACATCTCTGGTTGGTATTATTGACATCTGATGCATTTTCATCACAGCCGCTCTGTTCAGTGATTTTCATAAGAATTATTTCCATTGCTTCCCATTTTTAATCGTTGTCTCAAAATCTAAATGAAAGAATTAAAGTCCAGAATTAGAGATCAGTGTTGCTAATCAGCACATTCCTAAAACAAATAATCAGTAACACATAGTATTAAAAACACACAAAATTTAAGCTAACAAAGTGCATATTATCATTAGTTTTATAAAAAAAAAATGTAAACTGTAGCTAAAAATCAGAATTCTGGCTTCTATTTTTTTGTGGTTAATGAAATGAATATCATGCAAAGGAAGGAGAGACTCATAAATAAAAGGAAATAATTCAGAAAAAAAAGTAGAACATATTTATTCATCATCATCATTTATTTGTATAGCGCCACTAATTCCGCAGCGCTGTACAGAGAACTCACTCACATCAGTCCCTGCCCCATTGGAGCTTACAGTCTAAATTCCCTAATATAGACACACACTCACAGGCAGACAGACAGAGAGGGAGAGACTAGGGTCAATTTTGATAATAGCTAATAAACCTACCAGTATGTTTTTGGAGTGTGCGAGGAAACCGGAGCACCCGGAGGAAACCCACGCAAACACAGGGAGAACATACAAACTCGACACAGATAAGGCCCTTGTTGGGAATCGAACTCACCCCAGTGCTGTGAGGCAGAAGTGCTAATCACTAGGCCATATTTATTAGTTTACCTTTCAGTTACTACAACATTATGATTATCTATAACTAAAATATGAGGAGTGCAAATCAGCCTGCTCCCAGAGACAACAACTGATATAATAGTATGACCATACTAAAGTTGGGTACACGCTACAGAAATTTCGACCAACTTTTTATGCCGAGCGATTTTACATGCGATCGATGATCCGATCGCTCGGTCCATGGACTGCATACACACTAGCCTTGTTTTGAACGATAAAGGGAAGAGCGGTTGTCCCTTTAGCGACTTTTTACAGCCATGTCGTGAGCAATGACTAATTTCGTACTCACTGTTGTAGATCGGTCGGAAGTTTATACACACTGCACAGCGGAAACGAGATTGGACCGAAAATATTAAACGGTACGACCAACCAAATGAGGCGATAATCGTCCATTTGGGCAGACTTTCGACCATCGTGTCACTGCACACACTGACCCGCTGTTTGAGCAGATTATTGGATGAAAACAGTGTAGTGTGTACCCAGCTTAACACCCTTATCTTCAATTAGTTAAATCCACTATGAAAACAATGTATTTTGCCTTTACTCAAAGGTGCAGTACTCCCATCAAAATCAACTTTTTTTCGGGCCAAACACGGGGCCATTGGTCAAAGCCTTTTGGCACTGTCTTGGCAAAGAACCCTGTGTTGGGTCCAAAATATTGACCTTGATGGGAATGCTACACCTCTTAAAAAAAAGGCAAAAATGTATATTTTTGTACACTGCTTGGCGTGGCCACACCTTTATAGGTTATCATTTTATCTTGCAGCTCAACTTTCGGTCTCCGTTTACCCTTCTCATCCATTAAAAAATTACTGCACACTATACCAGATGCATAGGGGGTGGGGGTTGTCTATACAAATGGACACTTTGTGGAGAGCGTGATAAAAATCAATATTTAATTTTAGTGATTTATAGGTCAATTTGCTAATCGCAAAATTTATACGTTTTTCAAACCTCAAAAAATAAATTGTAAAAAATGACCAGATACTGCAAAATCACTTAATAAATGTCTCAATGTTCGGTATAGAACAGAGTGGATCTATGCAAGTTAATTTAGTAAAAAACTGGGGGGAAAACACTGTTTTCACAGGTTTCAGTGAGATGGAAAAAAAAACAAATAAACAGAAAACCTTTTTTGAAATCAATGGGCATGCTGAAAATAAATTAGAAAACCTCTGGGCCAGAGCTGCTTAAGGTAAAAAATTAGCATCAGACCCTCCTCCAATCCTCAACCACATTGAATGATAGACATCCTGAACTGGTTTCCACTGCAGGGTCCCTTGCCAAAGTGAAAAACAGCCCCAGGCTGGTCAGCGTAGGGCTAGGTGTCTCTAGGAGAGTATCAAAAAACAAAAAGAGCATGTCCTGTTCTCAGGGGCAGCTAAAAGTCACATACTGAGAAGCACTGTGGATCTTCCCTAACTCACTGAGCTGTGGAGGCCGGGGTAATGAACATGATTTGGACCTCTGGAGTGGATACTTTGGTTTTGGCTAGAACATGGGGATCTTATGCTTGCAGTGTCTATGTTACAGTGCCAACCAGAGGTTGTTTTCCATTAATTTCAATGGGTCTTCCAGTTTTACTGCACCCACTGCAAACACCATCCAGATTAATAGGAAAAGTTCAGAGATTTTTAAAACACAGCTGGTGAAGTATAATTTTTTTTAAACCAATCTACAAATCACCTGAATTTGAAAGAAAATGTCTGTTGAATAGATATGAGAGATGGGAAAAATGAATTCCCACTTTAATCAATACTCCAAATTAAAAACCGCCACTTTTCACGTTTAAAGAACATAAATTAGCATATTGTAATTTATTCCCTTCATTTTGCTGCTCCTAGGACAGCTCGCTCTGGTTGCTGTATTATAGGCACTTTTAAAAATATACGTAGTTCTACGAAAAGAACTACATATACAAATATATATATATTATATATATATATATATATATATATACACATATACACACACACACACACACACAAACACAACAAGCAAACCAATGAAAACACTGTTATGCACAAGTGACAATTTTATTATATGCTAAAACACAAAAACATTTTAGCTGCAGCAATAAATGTTTTGTCTGGTGTTCTTATTTTAAATGGTTTATTGGAATTTTAATGATATTATACCATAATTAGAACACACACAGCCACTTATGGGGCTTTATTGCTCTTAATTATAGACTTTGGGTATATACCCATTACCATAGGCAAACCAAGGGGGTTTCCTAGTGCCTGGAAACCCCCCTCCAAGCCTGGGGCACTGTATAATTGAGGTGGCTGAACCCTGCCCCCGCTTCACACGGCTCTGCTTGAAAAGGGAGAGCACTAACAGTAGTGCACGCAGCATTGCCCATGTATATTATGGGGATAGGGAGAGTTGGAGAGCAGCCAAGCACTGTCTAATATTATAGCTACGCCCCCATGCATGCTGGTCACTCCCACTGGCGGCGTGGTGTGGAAACCCCCCTATACAAATCCTGCCTTTGCCCCTGATTACCTCTACTTAATTTGTAACATTCATTGAAAAGTTACAATGCTTTATACTCAGAATGAGAACAGACAAGTTGGAACGTGTATTGCCACATTATATAATATGTATTGCACTGTTGCGCTTTCAAACAGCTTGCATGCAGGGTCCATTCGCATATATGCGCTGGGAAAATGGATAAAAATGCACGAAAAACCACATGCACTTTAGAAGAATCTTAGTAATACATTTTTAATGCTTTTTATATGAGATTCGCTTTTACAAAGACATTTTATTGTACTCGTAGTGCCTATTAACGCATTAGAAGTAGGGTGTGTTGCATACTACTATTTTAAAAGATGAGGTTGTGGGAAAGTGTTTCCTCTATGATGAGTGATCTGTACAAGACAATATATAAGCAAGATCCAATGATGACACTAACTGGAAGCGCTACATTGAGAATATGCTGTTCTGTGGAACCTTGCACAATGGACTTTGCCTAACTAATTGCATTTTTTACACTATTGCTAAGCTTATATGGACAGTGTTTCAGCCAGGCAGAAAACAATTGCATGAGCCAATGGCATGAGGTCTGCACAAGGCCAATTTGCCACTACTTGCATTGTAATGGTCCTTAAATTGCATTGGTATAGATGCTGCACCACATGAGCAATGTAGCCTGTTTGTGTCAATGGGCCCGGTGGATATAGAATCATATGCATAAATCAGAATGCTTTAAAATCATATTTTACAGAAACAGCAAGAACAACACTGTTTTAATTAGGTCAATTAGTTACTGTTAATCAGTAAAGTAAGAGGAATGTTGGGAGATGTATTTCTTTGCATGGTTTTCTAAACAAAATGCACTGTATCAAATGTATATTTAATTCATATTTAAAGGAAATTTATTTGTAGTTATGTATAGATCACTTTTTCCTTTACCACGCTCACAGAAAGAAAAAAATAAACTCAATGCTGTATTCATCACCTGTGTGACCTTTCAAGGGACAGTTTGGGGAAGCAATGAGTTTATAAACCAAGGCAGAAACCTGGGACTAGCTGGTTACTAAGACAACAACGTAATACAGCCACATAAGGGTGATGTGATTCAGGACAATTTGTGTTGTTTATAAAGTGGGGGAAATGTGAGCCGCAGAACATTGAGCTTGGCATACATTCTCCTCTTTGCCTGCCTAGTACACACACAGCTTCATACCCATGTTTAGATTTTAGGAATTGTACACTTAGCGCAGTCTTATTCTGTCTCAAATTTACATGTTAATGAAGTTTTAAATATGCACCATGAGTGTTCCTAATTCTTTAGTGACCAGAAATGCATTCTGCTGAACATGAAAACATCCAGTGCATTTGTACATCCATGTGCCAGACTTCAGCACTTGTTACCCTGTCTTTTGGTATTGAATGTCTCCAATCACCCGTACATATTGTAAGCTCTTTGGGACAGAAGCCCTAAACCAAGTGTTCTTTTGCCTTTTGCACTTGTTACTCGCTTATTGTACTGTTTTGCACAGTTCTACACACATTGGCGTTGTTGTATAGTGGGACATACTCCAGTTTGCATAGCGGATCTTGCATGAAATGGATCTGTGCATGTCCAGAGCCTTTGCAGATCTGCACCTGGAGAGGCGGGACAGGAGAGGGATTGGGCATTCTAACGCTGGTCAAGCACAATAAAGCTGTAGACCTGCAGGAACACGCAAACATGCCTGATAGGAGGCGTATATTTTCCTGCTATAGGGCAGTCGCAAATACTCGCCGACATACTTGCTGATACTTGTGGAAAACCAGGTGCATACGGCTCTGCGTATGGGTGGAAATGTGCTATTTTTCCATGCTCTTTTTTTTTTGTTAAGGTATTTTATTCCCAATTTCTGAACAACTTTGCATCAGCCTCCTTGTGTGTCACCATAATTAAACCTATAAATAGGACACACACTGTGTTGTTCAGTGACATATTTTGGGGCAAGATAAGGCTCTGGTCACACATTTAAAATGTTCATTTAGGTTTAAGAGGCTAATAACATTAGAAAGGTGAATAATTTCAAACTTTTATCAATATCTGCAGATTCGTAACCTCCACACTGCCACCAAATCTTGCCTCGCCCACTCACTACTATAGAGACATTGTGCCTGCGCCGAGCATCAACGTCAGGTCTCATCTCCACTATTTACTCCGAATTAACTTCACCATCTATTCCTCCTCGAGATTCTCACGAGGTAGCATGGGAACGGGATATGGGCTCCCCACTTGATGATGAGGAATGGTCAGAAATCTGGGACAATGCCGCTTCCAGTTCGATATGTGTCCGAATAAAAGAAAATGTATACAAACTCCTTTTTCGGTGGTACTATGTTCCCACAAGTCTCCATAAAATACCACCCGATTCCTCTGATGGATGTTGGCGTTTATGCTCTGGCGTTGGCTCATTTCTACACATTTGGTGGGATTGCCCAAAAATGACCTCCTTTTGGCGTGAGGTTAAGAACTTGATAGAAACTGTGATCCAAATTTCATTGCCTCTCGACCCGAAATTTTTTCTTCTACCTCTGGGATTCCCTTCGGCCACTAAGCATCAACATAAACTAGCCCGCCACATTATCTCAGCTGCCACATGTCAAATTGCCATTGATTGGAGACAAATTACTCCTCCCTCCATCAACGCTGTGACTAATAGGATATGGCAAACGTACCGTATGGAATACATGACCAGCGTTATACGTAATTCTTCTAAAACCTTTAACAAAGTCTGGGATCCATGGATGTCCTACTTTCAATATAGCTTCCCCTTTACATAGGTCCCTCCCGCCCCCCCCATTTTTCACTCACCTCTTCCTCTCCCTTCTATTTGGACTTTTACCCTAGGGTGGTCTCTGCCACAACACCCTCTTTTCTGTCTTCTTGTACTTTCCTCCTTTGTTTTTTTTTGCTTTTTTTATTATTATTATTTTCTTTCTTTCTTTCACTTGCTCTCTCTCTTCCTCACTTTAAATAAAAATCACCGGTTATTCTTTTTGCATACTTCAACAGAATCTAATTTCCACTCTCTTTCAGACACAGAGCGTCTCAATTAATGTTTTCTATATGCTATTTCATGTATTTGATTTCTGTAATGTATCTTACTTGACCGGCAATAAATACTTGTTTAAAAAAAAAAAAAGAAAAAAGAAAAGTGAATAATTTCAACATATCCAGGAATCAATGCAAAACTTGAAGTGCATTTGTAGTATGTGTTCATGGCCAGTAGAGTATATATAGATTGTGGTTTCATAGAAATATGCAGTTAATAATGGCTAAATGATGGAGTCATATTCAAACTATTGCTCTAACTCTCAACTCTTTTGTAAATTATATATCTTGTTTATTAGAAATTGTTAATGCTAATGAATAGTACAAGCATAATAACAATCTGAAGCCGTTACTCACATGAAGCGGGAATGTCTGGCTGTCCGTAGTACGAACAAACACTCGGTGTCGGTCCCAGAATCTATATTGATAATGTTAGATGCGAGCTGATCGCTAAATCCAATGGTGGAGAGGCACCCAACAGGATGCCAATTGTAAAAACAAGAACAATAAGGATTATCCTAGTTCCCGAAAAGGACTCCTCTCCTTCTTGTTAAGAGTTGAATGATCCCGCTTGAAATGAGCGTGTGCACGCTGCGGGCTGTCTCCGTATTAGCATTGTGATGTGTTAACATCTAAATGTCTCCAATAATGTGCAGGCACCCAACAGGATGCCGGTGGTGATGATCCAAATGTAATCCTCCTAATCCCCGAGCGAAGCCTCTCTCTTTCTCATACAGTTGAGGCTAGACAGGGAAGGTGGTTGTCCCGCTGCGGGTAAGCGCATACACGCATACACGCTGCGGGCTGATCTCCGATGTGGATATCTGTATCATTGGATTTAGCGATCAGCTCGCATCTAACATTATCAATATAGATTCTGGGACCGACACAGAGTGTTTGTTCGTACTACGGACAGCCAGACATTCCCGCTTCATGTGAGTAACGGCTTCAGATTGTTATTATGCTTGTACTATTCATTAGCATTAACAATTTCTGACTTCTAATACTGGACATTACATCTCTCTGTTTGTTACTGTTACCAATTACATCATTATAAATCACAGTACTCAGATGCCATTAATGTACCATAGCACCAAGCATCTCTGCGCTATCACTATGCGGTTATAGATTGAACTGTACGACAATACGCATATGCTTTGAGTGCTCTGTGCCAATCAACATCGTTGGATATATATCAATTTCAAAGATATCTGTTGATACATTTATTGTTGCATTGCATACTCTATTAGCTTACAATTGAACCATAATCAAATTGAGCTCGATTTATTTTAGTACTGTTTCTGGCACTGTCATTATATGTGTGTATATCTATTGTTTAAAACATTTAAATTGTCTTGTTCCGGTCGGAGCACATTGTATATGTATCCACAATAAATTGTTACACTTCCCGTTACAAGCGCCCAGAACCTGTCTATTTCTTAATGACACACATGCATAAATCTTTTTATTTGGTACACACCTTAATATTTACTACATTTTCAGTGTATTTTACAGTTTGTTTGTTTGGTGCATAAGCACCATTCAGTTGACATCTTCTTTACTTAAAGGACATATGTCAATTTCAGTTGCACTGATCCTATGATGTAGGTCGATATGCATCTGCCACGTTGCAAGTGATGTAATACAGCCAATAACAACTCAGACATAACTCAAAGCTCCTCTTCTGTCACCAAGCTGAGAAAACCTTTAAAAGGATTCTAGGAATGTGTCAAAATAGATTTATATAAATGAAAGAGTGAAACTTGACATCTGTCTATAAATATTTCAGAGAGGGATTGTTAATTGGCATTATGCCATTTCTCCAGATTGAAACAAGTATTAGGATGTAATCAATGTATCTTATATTGTACTGCAATATATAGGAACATCTGATTCAAAGAAAAACATCACCATCTACCCAAATTTGAATTGATGAATTGGCAGTTATAAATCACTTATGACCAATTCATTTATTCCCCATGTTATAGGATTAGTACCATCATGTCCTTCAGAGTCAGGCAATCGTGAAAACATTGCGTCATTTAAGGATTATTGTTTCACCTAAGCAATGTGCAAATAGATTGCTTAATAACTGAATATTGAGACCACTGTGACCGTCTAATGACAGACTTTCAACCCACTCTTTGAAGTACCCTCAACGTGATCAGGTCATGTTCTAAGGACGTGGTGCTATTATAGACCCAATCAATTAGATTACTTCACCTAGGGATGAGTAAAGCTGGGTACACTCTACAGAAATGTCAACCAACTTTTTATACTGAGCGATTTTACATACGATCGATGGTCCCATCGCTCGGTCCATGGACTGCATACACACTAGCCTTGATTAGGACGATAAAGGGAAGAGCGGACGTCCCTTTAGTGACTTTTTACAGCCATGTTGTCGTGATCAATGACTAATTTCGTACTCACTGTTGTAGATCGGTCGGAAGTTTATACACACTACACAACGGAAACGAGATTGGAACGAAAATATTAAACTGTACGACCAACCAAATGAGGCGACAATCGTCCATTTGGGCAGACTTTCGACCATCGTGTCACTGCACACACTGACCCGACTTTTGAACGAGCGGTTGTATGTCGGCTGATTTAGCCGATTATTGGATGAAAACTGTGTAATGTGTATCGCGCTTTAGGAAATCCTTAAAACATAGCACTTTATGGTTCTTTGATAAGATGGTCTGTGAGTTCAGATTGTATTTGTTCAACATTGATGAGATGGCAATTGCAAACAACTGCAGTCTGTTTAGACAGTAGATCTTTCTTTAATTCTGCCTATTATAAGTACAAGTGGATACAACAGTGATTGTCAATAGGCGGTCCTCCTAGAATTCACCTGCAGCCCCCCTGCTCCTTCCTGCTTTATTGTCATATGTGTTTTTTATAACTAGTAACACTTGTTTAAAATGTCTGCTGACATCATATTACATATATGTGTCTCTGTCTTTGATTAAATTGGATTGGATTAGATTGTTTACATTTACCACTGAGATTAAAGGTAATGTGTGGCCCTTTTGAAGGTTAGAGGGCCACACACAATGGGGTGCGACTAACATTTCAGGTTGCCCACCACTGATATAATAAATGTTATGGTCAGATACGTATATAGTATATATGAAAGTGAACTGATCACCTACATACAATGGAAGAAGGCATTATGTGTTTTGCTCCAATATTCACTAGAATGCAGACTATTGATTCACTAGGAACCAGTACAACACAGAAGGACATATAGTCCACAAAATAGCTGCATCCACTGTTTATAGGCAATAATATAATGTAATGTGTCAGCATGTTAAAACTTAATTGGCAAGAGTGACACCAAGTATCCATAACGAGCCATATGGTATACGCGAGTGTGCAGACTTCTCACCCTGATCATGTAGCGAAGGACTATGCAATCATATACATACCTCTTCTGCCCGGAAGCTTCATTCAGGACTATGAGCATCTCTCTGATCATAGAGACGCTCATAGCACTATGAACATCTGCGAACAGAGGGAAGCTCCAAGCTCGATCAATATTTCTATGATCAGCCCGAAACTCCTCACAGTCATGTGGAGGCACAAGGTGGAAGAAAATGAAGCACCAGCAGCTGAAACTGATATCTATTCCCCTTTACATTCCATTATAAAAACACAAAAGCAACTGCTGGCACCTAAATACAATACCACACATTTAAAATGTAAGAGTATATCATTTTCAAGGTCAAAAACCAGGAGCTAGTAATAAAACAAAAAATTTAAATAAGTTTATGGGAAAATAATACATAATCCATGTAAAAACAAAATATAAACGAGAGACTAAAACTCTTAGGGCTTGTATCACTTGTACCAGCTACAGGTTAGGCGTAAGTGCCTAGTGATAGTGATGAAATGCATTTCATGCACAGTAGACAATAATATATTTAATGGTGGGAGGGGATTTTTTTTAATGTTTTGTCTTTAATGACTATATTACTAAACAAGTAACATTAAAAAAAAAAATCTGTGCGTTATGCTTGGACTTGAGAAGTGTGTCCATTAGACTAAACGCAGTTAAAATCATGCGGGTGAGTGACTTGCCAAAGAACCTATGATCTGTGGATTCCTGGAGTTTCAGCCAATGGGAGCAGGAAGTGGTTGGGACTTATACACAGTTATAAGTCAGTGCTCAGAGGTTACAGTTCTTCCTGCTTCCGGATTCCTCCCTGCAATTTATTGGGTTACATTTTGTTGTATCTGGTTAGAGTAGGAGAGCAGTGCAGTCGGTAACTGTGCATATGGTGCTCGGGTGATCTTGTCATAGGTCACTACCCCTCTGTGGTTATGGTGTCATACCATGGTTGGTCCGTATGTTAGGAGGACCATTGGGCCAGTTTTGTATGGTTTATACTGGCGGAGTTTATAGGGGGCGTAGTCTTGCCGTTGGACTTGATCTTAGCACCGGCCTATAGATAAGGTATGATCCTGGGTTGGTGGTACTATGGTCTGACCTTTCCACCTTTATTGGTTTTGCGTTCTTGACTGCCCTGCTCTCGTCCGCCTTACAGTCCTATTAGTTTAAATCTAAATAAATACCGTCATTCATTCCAACTTTAATTTGGTGTCTGTGTCTTTATTTGGTTTGATAAAAGGTTATGTCACAGGTGTGTTATTTGGGGAAAACTTCCCCGCTATGCATTTTATACATTCCACATATGTATTGGACGTATCCTGCAGTGTTAAACATCTGCCAATAAGGACCCTGTCACACAGATTAAAAAAATATGGAACTAGTGTGCTGCCATGTTTAAAGTGAAGTGGATTGTTGTTACTCTGGCAGCAACGCTCAAATAAACTCTCTCAAACCTTTATTTCAACCTTTATTTAATACATCATAATTTTCTTCAGTTATTCTGTTGCTGAACTCTTTGACTAGCGCTCAAAGGCAAAATAGAGCTACTGTTACTTCTTGCATGAATAAGCAATGTTTGCCTATTGCAGGTGTGTGGAATTTTAACCATAATCAGGACAGACAACAACTAACATAAAATGTACACACCACATGATTCATGGTCACCTTTTCTGTTCAAGGTAGAATTTATAAATATCCTTGACAGAAGCCAAAAGGCTAAAGGAGGTTTTAAACACTGACTGAAGTATAGTGTAAACACCTGGGATTGCCATGGGCTGTGTGAACACGTTTAATCTGATGAACTTGACTCAGGATCTTAAAACTCTGGATTCCATTAGAAGAAATGACGCTTTAATGTATGAGATCCCATAGACTTGTCTAAGCCCAGGTGGCCATCATTGTGCTCATTTAAAATGTTGACAATTCTGGGTGCTGTATGCATCTACATTTGAGCAGTAAGTGGCTGCAAACACCATGGGCCTGATTCATTAAGGAAAGTAAGGAAAAAAGAAGCATGTTTTCTCCTTGACAAAACCATGTCACAAAGCAAGGGGTGCAAATTAGTTTATTATTTTTCCCAAGTTAAGTACTGACTGTTTTTTCATGTACCACACAAATACGTGATAACTTTATTTTTACACTGAAATTTAAAGTTAATCTAGGACATGTCTGTCATCACATTTTAAATATCTATCCCCCTCCAATGCAACATGATTTTGCCAAGGTGCAAAGTTACTGCATCTATATTTGCTTTACTTTCCTTAATGAACCTATGGGACATATTCAACTGTCCACGTTACTCGCAAAAGTAACGCGGCTTACGCACTATTACCGTTATTATGGTAATAGTGCATGTAATTAAGGTACCTTTAACACCGGCTTTCAGCTCGCAGCTGAGGGAGCTGCGAGCTGAAATCCGGCTTTGTATTATTACGTAACACCTGTAATACTCTTAACGGCGCATTACTTTTGCGAGTAACACGGATAATTGAATATGCCCCTATATGTCTATTTCTCCACATCTGTATGTTCATTTTTGTTTAGAAAATGGAAAATGCCGTTGAAAAATATGATGTTGTGCACAAAATATCACGAGCATCATTACGGCACAACAGCATAAGCAAGGCTCATGTAGAGTCTGACGCACCTATTTTCTGGGAAGGATGCGCATTTCTTTACTGCGCTTATTCACCACAAAAACATACACATACAACTGTCATACAACTTCAGACATCTTGAGAGATTTTGACTTAACATATGCACATAAATGCGCTTTTTCTTATATGCATCTTTTCCTGCATAGAATTGTGGAAAAAATTTACCCAACCATACATGAGCCCCTACACCTTTATCGTAAGGACTAATAGCAGCACGGTGGCTTAGTGACTAACACTTCTGCCTAACAACACTGAGGTCATGAGTTCGGTTCCCGACCATGGCCTTATCTGTGTGGAGTTTGTATGTTCTCCCTGTGTTTGCGTGGGTTTCCTCCAGGTGCTCCAGTTTCCTCCCACATACCAAAAACATACTGGTAGGTTAATTGGTTGCTATCAAATTGACCCTAGTGTATGTTAGGGAATCTAGACTGTAAACTCCAATGGGGCAGGGACTGATGTGAGTGAGTTCACTGTACAGCGCTGCAGAATTACTGGCGCTATATAAATAGCCGATGATGAAAGAACAATTTTTTTATAGTAGAACTGAAAATTGTGAGCCGACAATATTAATTGCTAACAGTTTACAAATGCCATTCATATCCAATTCCTAATTCAGTTGCCAACCAAGAGGAAAGATTTGGGTGGCATACAAACAAACTGGGGTTTATTTAGACAAAATAACACGTTACCAGGGCCTAATAAAGTGTCAACAGACCATCTACTCTGTGGTTTCTGTAGTGTATTGAAATGGAAATATATACTGGGGGGAGTGCCATCAAAAAGATAAAAATTCCTCTAGTGATGTTCATGTGTACATTAAATATAAAACATCACGGCTTATCTGTTTGGAGTTCATAGTACAGGTAATATAAACAAAGAGACTACTTTCTTTCAAGAGGTTTCACTGTACTATGGACTTCATACAGATAAGCTTTCTTTTAAATTGAAAGTACGCATGATCTACTACCGATTTTATATGTTTATTAAATTCCTTATTTACATATGAAAATCTGACATTTGGAATATTACGTTTTCCAGCAAGCTTTATTATATGTCCGTTTTGGTACACATTTATAGTCATATTATATGAATCTTTCCACATATCATAATATACTACACTGTGATACATTTTATCTTTCTTTCTTTTGAGCTGAAAAGCACTTTCACCAATTTGAAGACTAAGGGGTATATTTACTAAACTAAATTAAATTCTAGTTATTTATTTAGTACATTCTACAAAATGACAGCTAGAGTGTGATTGGTTGCTATAGGTAACATCTTCACTTTTTCAAAAACGCAGTTTAGTAAATATACCCCCATATCCTACATGGATTTATGAAGAGCACATCTTAACATAGATCTCAGATAAGTCACACTTTTGATTTGCTTTTGGTACGTGGATACGGATTGGATGCACTTCTTGTTACTCAAAATATACTAGTCAACACATTTTAACATTTTCTCTGCATCTGGCATGTGAATATGTGTTTTCGCCTAATTTGGGGATGCTGAATTCAGTGGGAAAATCAGATTCTCTCTCTATAATGTCACATTTCTTAGATACACACAAATAACAAAAGCGGAAATAGCTATATCTGAAAAAGTAAGATAAGTGAAAATTTCAATTAATCTATATAAAATTGAAATATTCTCATGTTATTCATTTATAAAATACAAATAAATTTACAGAAACACTTAAATCCTGAAGAATCTAAAACTTCAGAAACTCAACAATCCAAATTAGCCATAATGTAATGGTTAATAAAGGATAAAATGTAAAGTCACATTGTGTTAGGGAAATAGGATGTTAACGCTTTCCGTTTATACAGTGTCTCATTGGTCTTTCTAAAAAGGAACCACCAGTAGCTCCCCTTCATTGTCGGACCCGGCGTCCTTGGTAGCGATACGCCATTGTTTTCACCAATGTCTTCGTGAAAACACTCCCCCTGTTCATCACTTACACTATCCAGGTTATCAGGGAAAATTTAGATGGGAATGTAAAAAGTGAATTTTACATGACGATATACAACACATATTCTTGTAGTTGTCCAATAGTTCATTCACGATGAGCACATAGTTATCCTCGTGTTCCCTAAGAATCCGCGCACAGCAGCCTTGAAGGAGCAGCAGAAACATTTAATGTCAATTTAGTATTAAATATTTAATCCGTAAGCAGCTTCCTTATTTGACTGCCTACAAATATGCCTGCTTTTGGCTTGCTTAACTTCGGAAATTGTTCCTTTAGATAACTGATAGCTTGGCCTTCTTCATACAGAGCTTTCACCAAATTCTTCATTAGGCCCAACTTAATGTGAAGCGGAGGTAAAATCATTTTACGTGGCTCAAACAATGGAGTGGACTTGAAGTTATTCCCTCCAGCAACTTAAGTTTCTCTCCTTGGCCCCTTCTTTGTACTATAGTGATTTTTAGTGTCTCTGCTGTTCCATAAAACACAGAAAACATTCCCTCCAACAACACAGCCATACTTACATAAACGTTTCTTTTATGTTCACTGCATAGACCAGAGGCACTGAAGGGAGCTTGTTCCCATTATGGAGTAACACTAGTTTCAGACTACTCTTTGAGGATCAATAAACAGCCGCCACTCACAAGTATTGTGCTAAACACCAAACTCAATCGTTAACCCTTTAACACCAGTATGCACACATACATTGAATTTTTCTTTTCAAAAAAATGTGGCCAAAGAAAAGTTTTTTTGCTCTAAAACCTGAAATTGTTGTACCTTGAGCTAGAAGGTTCCACTGTTTCAGCCTAGAACTCAAAATTTCTGCTGGTTGTTTTGATAGTTTCAAGCAACAAACCAAATCAATTAAATATTCCTGTTCTATGATGTAAGATGATTTGTCTTGAGTTTTGAGGTGAGACTCTTCTGCAATTTCTGTATCTTCTGATACACCTTCCTCTGATGTCCCTTATTCACTGCTACACACGAGGCACAGGAAAAAGCAGCCCTTCTCTACAAGGCACAGGTGTTAGTCTGACAATTCGGGATATTTGATAGTGTGCTTATTTCTACTGGAATACCCAGCAATACTAGTTAGTTTTGTCTAACTATTCAGTAT
Source organism: Mixophyes fleayi (assembly GCF_038048845.1). Classification (NCBI taxonomy): domain Eukaryota; kingdom Metazoa; phylum Chordata; class Amphibia; order Anura; family Limnodynastidae; genus Mixophyes; species Mixophyes fleayi. Next base: position 53,238,511 of record NC_134407.1, read on the forward strand.
AGTGGTCTTTAGGCTCACGCCATACCATTGGGACATATGGGTTCATACGGCGATTTCCTTTCAACCATTCTGTCAGATTAGTTGCACAGGTTATGCAAGAAATATGGGGTACCCAGATTTTATTTTGGTCACCACGAGCCCAGCCAAAGTACATTTTATAGACCTTCATCATCAGGCTGCTAATAGGCTTTCTTTGACTTTTAGGTGTGAACTTACCACATACATAACAAAAGTTATCAGGATGATTTACACACCCACGAATTTTGGCAGCTGCCATTACTTCGTATGTACTTACAAACAGTGCAAAAGATGTACTCACAAAGATATGAAATAATGAATACAAGAAAAGAACCATTGATGGTCATGGTACAGACCAAGGAGCTTCCTGCATACTTTCATCTCTGTTGAGCACTTACTGCGGTTAAATACTTTACTTGTCGAATTTCAATTTTCCATAAAATCTCAAGAACCTTATGCGACATCAATATTCTGCAGGTATATTTGGATCCTACACATAAAATGACATGGAAATTGATATATATCATGAGATGCAAAATGGCTGTTGAGTAGTATTCTTTGTATTTACAACACTATGTTTGACGCTTCTTCTTTTATGATGATTTTACTCTAGCGTACAGTTTATTTGTTTTATCTGCATTGTAGTGGTTATCACCTAACAAAGGAAAGGTTCCCAGTTCAGAAACAGGTAGAAACATGATTTAACAGCAGACTGTCAGTGTTAAACAGTTAAATAAAAATGCATTGTCAATGGTTCACAGATTCTGGTTACAAAGACGTTCTCTAGACTCCTAACCACGATCACATGCTCCTGGGAGTCTAGTGATTCAAACAGTCATCACTAATGGCCAGCAGTGCAATCAGTCCCACAAAACTGTGAGTTCAGGGCCTCCTGCACATCACATGGGTGTCTGAGTATGTATGAATATTTATCTAACTATACATGTTGATGATTTGTTTCAAAGGGTACTGCACTATTAGGTCTTTATTCTTCTGTCATATGTTGCTGGAGTGATTGAGGACCCAACAAAATTTTGTGTACATTTGAACTGGCGCCCTAATAATACTGTCCATGTCATTATTGTTGACTTTCCAACACTGTCTATATTAGGGTGTCAACCACATAAAAGTCAATCATGTAACTGTTGAACAAATACATTACACCAATAAAAAGGAAGAGTTCAACCATTCCACTTTTAATAATTCAATTATGTGCAACTTTAAAGCCTTTGTCTGATATACACCAGAGGATGCAAATAAGATATGTAATGGACATGCTGAGGGCTATCAATAAAAATTGGGACAGGTTCAATTATTGCAGCCCACACAAGAGCACAGTGCAGAATGTTCAAAGAGGTTAAGAATAACCTTAGAGTGTCAACTAAAGACTCACAGAACTCTGCAACTTGCAAACATATGTTCATGGGTCTAGAATAAGTAAAACAATGACCAAGAATTGTATTTATGGGAGGACACCACGGACGAATTCACTGCTTTTGAAAAATATTTCTGCACGTCTGAAGTTAGCTAAAGAGCATATGGATATTCCACAGCGCTACTGCAAAATGTTCTGTGGACAGATGAAGCAAAACTTAAGTTCTTTAGAATGAACACATCACTATGTGCAGAGGAATAAAGGCACAGCACACCAGCATCAAAGCCTCATCCCAACATTAAAGTATGGTGGAGGGAGCATTATGGTTTGGAGTTGCTTTGCTGCTTGGACCGCTTGCTCTCATTGAAGGAACAATGCATTCCAGAGTTTATCAAGACATTGTGCAGGAGAATGTAAGGCAAGCTGTCCGCCAATTGAAGCTCAAAAGAAGTTGGGTGATGCAACAGGACAAATACTCAAAATACAGAAATAAATTAGAGTTCTGGAGTGGCCCAGTCAGAGTCCTGACCTCAAGCTGATTGAGATGCTGTGGCATGTCCTGAAGAAAGTGATTCACATTAGACAACCCAAGAATATTACTGAATTGAAACAGTTTTGTAAAGAGGAATGGTCCAAAATTCCTCCTGGCCATTGTGCGAGTCTGATTCACCTCTACAGGAAATATATGAATGAGGTTATTGCTTCAAAAAGAGGGTCAACAAGTTATTAAATCCAAAGCCTCGGATACTTTTTTCACACTGCACTGCGAATGTTTACAAAGTGCATTCAATAAAGACATAAAAACGTACAATTGTTTGTGTGTTATTTGTTTAAGCAGACTGTTTGCCTATTTATGTGATATTCAGCGTCTTTGCCGGCCAATTTACAATGGCAAAGTGTTTAAAGGCAACTTTTTCCTTTAATCACATTGCCGTTTAAATAAATTGCATTTAAACACATTGCTATTTTAAATTTGTCCGGCAAAGTCGATTTGCTAGAATCGCAGGTTAATACATTTACCCCCAGATCACATTTCATGACCAATTTATGCAGGAATCCAGGTAATTCCAAAGGGTTCACATACTTTTTCTTGCCATTGTACATAATTCCTCACCAAACTAAAGTTTGCCAGTTTCATACACACAGTGAAGCAGTCAATATTCATGAGAAGATACCAGGTGCCTCTGTGAGGTCACTATTTCTCAGTGAATAGGACACATTTACAAATACTATCTCAAGTCCACAAAGCAGCTGTCTCCTCTGTGTGTAGGTAAAGAGTACCAATAAATGAAACGTAAAAGCATCAATGCAAACATCCCACTGTCACACTTCGGTCAGGACCTTAGCCCCAATTGGCGAGAGGTGTATTTAAATGGGAATTCTGGTGCCCCTGGGAGATGTGACACACCCCACTGTGGTGCGGCCATGCTCCCAGCATGGCATGACCACATACCCTCTGCAGGGGTATGCCATTGTGCATACTGTCCCAAATGACAAGGTTAATATGTTGGAAGTTATTCCAACATCACAAATGAATCAACAGTCTATCTAGTTTTCTTATTTGGTGCCCATTTCCGTTTTCTGGGCCAAATTCATTAATTAACATAAAAGCTTTGTGCATGCCCAGAACCGGACTATACAGCAGTGCAAACAGCAACATACAATTAATCTTTAAGTGCAGCCTATGATCAATGTACAATAAGGGCATGCCAAGCTCGAGTGCATGCAGTAGTGCCCAATTCAAGCTTTGGGCATCTCAAAGCTTGTGTTGTTCTGTCGTATCACTTGTACCAGTTACAGGTTGATGTAAGTGCTGATTACTAGTGATAATGACTGTGTATGCATTGCTAGAACATGTGTTTGCAATCAGGAGCATTTTATGTACAGTAGACATTAATAACATCACGCTAATTGTATTGGCGTAAAAAGAAATAAATAAAAGAAAAAACTAACATTAATGACTATATTATTAACAGGTAACAATCATTTAATGCTATTTTTTCTGTACGGCCTTTTGAGACTTTATAATTCACCTATGTATTGGGTACATACTGCAGTGTATTGACAGCTAGAGCAGATCATACCCAGACCAATATTCTACAAGACAGACCTTCAGGTCTGCTGTTAGTTGAATCCAAACGTGCGTATGCTCAATTTACATTTGTTTTTTTTTAAAAAAACACAATGTACATTGGTTTTGCGAATGTGTGTATATTTTATATATATATATATATATATATATATATATATATATATATATATATATATATATATATATATATATATATATATATATATATTCTAACACTCATAAAATAATTCAGGATAGTCCTTTAAGTATTTTATTGTTAATGCAAAATACCCACTAACACTAATTTAAGTATCCACAAATGCTTTTGTAAAATAATTTTCTCATTATTTTGGATGACTTTGCCCATTCTTTGTTTGGTACAAAAGAGCCATTGTATGAAGTTGCAGGCTTGAAAGTTAAATAGTATAACTTACAGTGATGAAATGGCTTTTCATTTGAAAAGTCAGAGGCCAGCAGAAAAGGAAATTAAACTGTGCTTTGCAATAACTGAGGACATTTACAGTTCTTGCATCAATTGTTATACTTCAATCATACCTCCCAAAATGTCTCTCCGCGGCAGCAGGACACAGGTTGTGGCATGTCACAATAGGGGCATGGTCATGACCCCGGAGGGCTACCTAGCACTGTAAAGCACTAGGCTGCCCATTAGACACCTCCCATTCCCCCAACAAGCCCAAAAATCGTGACTGTCCTGCGGACATCGGGACAGTTAGGAAGTATGCCTCAAAAGAGAGTACATACACACAAAAACAACAGCAACACTGGATTCCTTCTTTAAACACAAACTTTAAATTTAAAAAAACAAACAAAAAAAATAAACACATTTCCATGGTTATGCACTGACCCGGTTTCGACTGTAATAACTTTTAATTTCTTAATTTACCTTTTTAAGAAAATTATATATTTTGTTTTGTTTTTCAGGACATACATGTGTTTCTTTTGGCAACATATATAAGAGATAATGAAAGTCACAAAACATACTTTTCTATCTTTATTTCTTTCATGCTTATTTTTACATACATAATGCAATTCTAGAAAAGGACCATAATATTTGCCAAGTTCTCCCGATTATAGGGATAGCAAATATGTGTACTGCACCCAAGTTCTTATGCAATTATAGGGCTTGAAAAAAGTCTGTCGCCTCTGTATTCTACAGACAATGTTCATGTGTCCACATTGTATGTAAAGATCATAGAGCCAGCAACATTTCCTGAATTATGGTGTCTAATTTGTCTGAGAGGTTTCAAAGTACGTGAGTACTGCTAGACTATTTTTAGATTGAGCGTCTGTTGCCCATGGACGCAGCCAAAGCTCTCTTCTAGCTTCTACCATTGAAGCAATAGTTCTGGCTACTGCCTCGCAAAGAAAATCTATTCTTCTCTGCACAACTTGCTTTTCAAGAAATATTGTCTATTAATATTATCATGGGCATCTGTATGAAGAGTCTTTCTACACAGCGCTACAGCTACTGAAGCCATGGCTACCCCTGATTTCAAGGTACTTTTAGAAGAAATATGAAGCTTTTAAAAACAACTTTCCATCTTCTTATCCATAGGATCTCTTATATGACCATTTTCTTTTAAGGAATAGTGGTCCTGGTTGATTAACTATGACTATGGCTGCGTTGACATTTGGAACTGCCCACCATTACTATGCCTCTTCATCACTAGTGGGATACATGCATTCTAATCTTCACCGGTTAGACTGAGACTTTTCCACTTCATCAATTTATTTATGATTTAAATCCTTTACTACCTAGTGCGTGGGAAAAAACTCGATTTCTTTTACAGTGATCATCAAAGAGGGACTTGCCCTGACCTGCAATGCATGTTGATGTGTCATTCATCCCCATGAATTTTAAATGCGTATCCGAGCAGAATCGCCACGTTAAATAGTCTGAGTTTTTCTTTAATTTCCCCATATTCATTACTAGAACATTCATCAACATCTTCCAAAGACTCCACATCTGACTTGGAAAACTTGATCGCTAAGTCCATAATTGTCTGGGACCTTGTTCTTTTCATCCCCAACATATAAATCCTCTTTATTCACAAATTATTTTTTATTCCAGACTATCAGCTCCTTAATTTTCTCAGGGGATTTGGGATTACTCCTTGCTGGGAATTAGATAATGGCTTCTCACAGGCTCCACAAACCCTATGCTACTGGTCTTTACTTTTATTCTGTCAGGATGGTAGACAGAACTTGGGACAGAAACAGTGGTAGGCTCAGTAGTGTCACTTCATCCCAGCACGCTTAGACTGTGTACTTTGCTTCCTTGACATCCTCTGACTCAGGTGCTGGACATTAGCACTGTGAAAAATGGACTGACTGGCTGTTCTCAGCATTATTCACTCATTGCCTGTTGTAACATTTGCCATCTTGGTGTTCATGCTCTGCATTATTGTAGTCTTCATGTTTTGATCCTGCTAGTTCAATGATTGCTCTGTCTGCCTCCTGTACCAACATCTGCTTGTTTAACGTTTACTCGAGTGCCGCCTGACTGGCTTTTTATAGAATAATCTGATCTTCCGCTAGCCCTGAATTCAGTTTGAATTTAACGGACTTCGAATTCTTACAGTTATTCTTGCTGCTTATATGTGGAAATGTATGTGTGGTGGTTTTTGCTTTTTAAAATTGAAAAAAGTCGATATGTGGACCAGTAATATAATCTTTGCCTTGGACCTGCTGATGTCTTAAAGTGACCCTGCAGGCTGGTCTAGTGAATTCAGAAAAATTTAATGAATTTACTGTTAAATAGTGACCTACTATCATGGCATGACAAAATGGAGAGCAAACAGTCTTATCGTCCATTTGCCTCACACTAGCGTACAGCCTCATCATCATCAGCTATATACAGCCCCACTAATTCCGCACCTGGAGGAAACCCACACAAACAAGGAGAGAACACACACAGATAATCCATGGTTGGGAACTCATGACCCCATTGCTGTGAGGCAGAAGTGCTGACCACTAAGCCACCGTGCTGCCCATGCACTGTACCTGTGGAATAGAAGTATACTATATTATGCAAAGAATAAATCATGTATCACTACACTTTAAATATTGATGAGCTCTGGCTTGGTTACCTGTAACATGGAAGACTTGGGTCTATTTCTTGCTAATCTGTCCCCTTCTTATTTCTGTTCATGAGCTGAGCCAAACTGCATACCTCTCATGGCAATTAGGACACTGTAGGTCTATTGACTTTTGTACAAAAAACAAATAAAAAACCCCACAAGAACATAAAAAAAAGAGAAGGAATGCAATTGGAGATATGAAAGAAGGTGAAGAATAAACAGTACCACTTCTATGATAGGACTCCCTCTGTGTTGACAGGAAAGCTTTACAGGAATAGTTATAGTATATCCCATCTTGCTAGTACTTTGCTGGTTCTGAGGCAGCACACTAGCCACTCCTTATGCCAGATAAGGTGTATTGCCTTTGTGTCTCACAGCGAGCCAAAAATGATACTACAGCACAATGTCACTTCCTCTTCAAGTCCATATTTCTTCAGAATTCAGTAAAGTTCAATGTCCCCGTATAATTTGCAGAAAACTTTACAAATTAATAGACAGATGATTAAGGATTTATGGTTAATTATTAGGTCAGCATTGTGCAAACACGGAAAGTTGCTGAGTTAAACCAATATTCTCTAAATCTCATACAGAGCTTTTGAAAAAATCAGGCTTTTTGTTTGGAGGAAAAGAGAACAAAAACTCATGTATACAGTCCCACTTTCTATTATGAAAGAAAATATATATTTTACTGGCAAGGCGCACCCCTTCCTTTTTTTAAAAAAAATATTTCATTAGCCATCAAGAAAAGCAGATATGTAAATATTTTACTGTAAATTGGAGCCAGAAAATTCACACACACATCTTCAAACTTACTAGTGAATCTCAGCATAGGAGATGAGGTTTCCATAATAATTATATACTGCTGCATGTAAGTAGTTGGAAATAGTACATGCACTCTCATAACATATAAATTCCATTGTACATTTAGAATTACATAAATGTACTGTCTTAAAATGGTTTTATTTATAGAACTGATCCAGAGATTAAACATTGTCATTCAAGGACAACTAAACTCTTTAAATGTTTACAAATATAGCATGAAGGAAGGTTAAAAAAAAAAAAAAAAAAAAAAAAAATACATGTTTAGTCCTATCCTCATTAGAGTTTTGACAAGTTCATTTTCTTCATCTGAAACAGATAAGTGATAAGCTGCTATAACGATATGATGGCAGATCAAGTCAACATGCAATCAGAGATGCGACCAAATTCATTGAATAAGATGTTCCAGATGAAATCCTGGTAATGGAAATGTCGACACTTACTCTTTTGACAGGATAAACGTTGTCGCCTCTAGAATGCCTATATGATGAAAATGTGCGACAGATGTCCACAGTCACGATGTCAAAATTAAATAAGCAATGCCAGCGGGTCAAGTGGCTATACAGCTGTCGGACCCGCTGGCACAAAACATGTATAAAAAAAATAAAAATAGAAAACAGTAATAAATGTAAAACTACCCCCATTCATCCCAAAATGCCTACAGACCCACAAGCTGCTGGCGCAAAAAGGGTTTAAACCCCCCCCCCCCACCCCCCAGATTAACCCTAGTGCTAGTAGTTGCAAAATCAGAAGGCATAAACAGCATGAGGTTCTACCGATTTTACTACAATCAGCAATAGACTTAGCCAGTCGGGGCTGGTGGCAATATACCAGGGGCACCCGCAGTGTGGGGTCCCCCTGCCATGATGCCAACCAACCTCAGGCTGATCATACAGGAGTTTAGACAAAGAAACAGGAAAGCATAACCAAGAATGGCAGGTATGTACATTTATTGATCATCGAACAAGTGGGGTCTTAGAGGAAAGGACAGGCATTATAATTCTCAGCATTATTAGCCTGCATTCAAAAACAATCAGAGGTCCACAATATAAAAATCAGGACAGCACACGGAGTCATTGGGCTAGATTTACTAAAGGGTGGTTTGCTCAAACCGTCATTTTTCGGCTATTTTTCCGGCAGTTTTGAAACATACGAATTTACCAAAGCCCAAACAGCCGTCAAAATGGCCAAAAATTATATTTTTCAAAACCACCACTTTACAAACCGCCATCTCGATTTTAACAATGATGAACATACAAACAGCCGGATTTACTAAGCTGGGTTTTTCAAAACCGCGGCAAAACAGCCAAACGGCCAAAATAAAAAAGAGAGGTGGTTGTGAATGGCGAGATTGATCAAACTGCTGCTGTTTGATCTATTTTGACATTCAGAACTTAAGAGAAAGCACCATTGACATTTAAAATATTTGGAAAATCATTATGAATTTATAAAGGGACAAAATGAGTTTAATATTAACTTATGGGGGATTTTTTTTTAATATTTTTTTTTAAAGGGACACTGTTATAGAATTATATTACGTGGGAAATGTGAATATATATTATTAACTGATTGTTAATGGTGGATAGATTTAGATTGCACAATTTGTCATTACATATTATCCGAATAATATAATTAAATAATTTTATCCCCTTAATATAATTAAATGTTTTTTCCCCTCATAAGTAATTTAATTCATTTTGCCCCTTAATCAATAAATAATGATTGCCTACCTAATTTAAATGTCAATTGTGCTTCTCTGATGTTCTGAATGGCAAAATAGTTCAAACAGCACGTTTAAGCTATACAGCCACCCTGAAGCAGGTATTAAAACTGTCCTGTGCTGTCTTTTGGATGGCGGTTTCATCCAAAGCGCCGGCGGTTTAGCTTATTCAATCCGCCACACATCACCAGTCCCCTCAAGCCGCCCTATAGTAAATGAGACGTTTTGGACCACTAAACCGCTAGTGATGGGTGGCGGTTTCAAACCGCCACCAAATCTAGCCCATGGACTACAAACCCGAGTTAAGGTTTTAGACATACATCTATCATTTATAGCAACTGTACTAGATTCTTCTGATACAAGGAGGACAAGACGGGTCTCATTCAGTGTTAGCTGTATTCAATTGTAAACTGCATTATGAACATTTACCATATAAAACCAAGCGGAGTAATCCTAGGTTTTATTTATAAGCTTTTACTCTGTAATGTTTTAAAAATGTCCTTGGTGGTACTTGAAAGAAACGCTCAAACACTGCTTTTGTAGAAGAGCAAAGTGTTACAGTAATCTAACGGACCAAAGGGCGATTTCATGTCTCAGCTCCTTCCCACAAACATTCTTTACCGAAAGGGAAACAATATATACATTCTACAATTAAAACTGTGCATATAGACTATTTCTAATAAAATGATCAGCTCTGCGCTGGTACCTGCATGCTAGATGCAGAGTGAGTGACCCACTTACACCTCTCATTACCACTGAAGGCACTAAGCAGAGCACAAGATCTGCTGAAGTGTGGAGCAGGAGTGCCAGTAAAGACCATGGCAAATCAAGAGGAACAAGCAGAAGACTAGTTTGTCAATTCTGATGTCCGTGCTGGATGAAAATTTTCATAAATTATAGACAAATATGAGGTCAGGGTCAGGCGGTAATTCAGAAAGAAGTCAGATACAAAGTCTAAGCTCAGGAACAGTAATTTAGTTAGCAGTAATCAAAAATAGCACAAACATTAGGAGACACCGATGAGCTCCACGTAAGCAATGAAGAGTTTAAACAGTCTAATTTTGTTCTTATAGCCCCACTCTAGGATGTAATTTCCTGCCAAGTATCTGGGTCCAGGTATTAAGAGGTGCTGGTGAAAAATATTTTGTTGTTACTATATTGACATTTAAAATCCCAATTAATTTTACTCTGGTCTTATAAGCCAAAACTCAAATTATACAAATACCAAATACTTATCGCAGACCTGTGCAATGTGGATCTCAACTTATATACTTGCAGGCTGATGGATGGTTAATGCTGAATAAATGACAGCACATCATTAAATAACCAACGTGGCTTCTAGTTGTATTAAAAAAAATGTGCCTGTTTTAAGCAGATAGGGAAATGCAATGATTGAATGGGCTGTTTGCTTCTTATCTAATGTCATATTTTTATGTATCCAACTTATTTTTGGCAGAAACACTGGGACAAGTATTTTTATCTCATGTCTCTCTGAATCAGTATAAACTAACACAACATGTATATAGCATAGAGGCCAAAATATTTCAACTATCTAAATATCACAAAGTCTGCAATGCATTGTATCAACCTCAAATCTTGCAGACAAATAATAATTTTCACTCTTGAAACTACATATTAAAGTGTCAGATAGGTACTGCATGTATTTTGAAAAGTATGTTGTGTATTGTATTACTTTTATACTGAAGATGAAGATGTTCCATGTATAAGTCAAATGCTGTATTTGTGATGGTGAGATATAGAAGACTTAACATACAGACAGCTGGTCAGTGGAAAACAATATCCTTCTAAAGTCCAGCAGAATGTTAATTTACTGAAATATATTTTATTAAAGCTTTAGCAGTGAACTACCATCAAGTGTCAATTAAATAAAGGGGTCCACCAATATGCAAAGCCCTCAAGTAATATTCTTGGTACTGGATTTCCTACCAATGGCTCCTGGATGGCAGATGTCCTACAAGAACTATCTCAGCACCCTGGTGCACCTGGAAGGAAGTCAAGAGGCCCCTTGTTACAAAGAGGACGGTCTTCTCTAACAATGAAATGCATTAACCTATATGATTCTAAAAGTCATTGGCTTAATTAAAAAAACAACCAACAATAAAACAAACCCCAATCTTCACTATAGCTTAGCTTGAAAACTATTTAACCCTAGTGGTAATATTTGCACGTAACCCAGTTCTGTGTACCGAATCACTGTCTAATGATAAACATAAATAAGTATACACAAAGTCCAAATTGCAGGAGGCAGCCAGTTCCAAGGACAGATGGTGAATCTGGTAAATCTAAAAAAGAGGGGTAGAAGAAACAGGGCGCCACATAGTGTATTACCACAATAAAAACAATATTTAAAAAGGATAGAGTGTGATAGAAATGGAGGTCCACTGGCGATCTAGTGAAGATATATTGTGATTTTCAAATGGTGATCAGAAAAGACGCTTGTGCCAACACATTGATATCCCAGGTGTGATCACCACTGGTAAATATTAAGCGTACCAGATAACAAACTTGTCAGGCATATCCATAAAACTGTTGAGGTTTCCAATGATATAGGTTGTCTCCAAATCCACGATTATAAGGGAGTCACTGGAAAACCACTAAAACTCTGTGGTATGATAAAGTAGAAAAAACTAAAATAGTGTAATACTGTATGCAACAGAATTTATTATATAAAAGTAAGTATTACACTTACATAAAAACGTTTACGACAATACACAGAGGTATCTTTTAGGTGGTACTAATCTCGACAGCATGCACTTCCCGCAGGGTAGATGACACTCAGTCCTAATAATTCTCCACAGCGGATCTCCTGCATTAGTACCCCGATATCCTGTAGTGTGTAGTATACCTCAACGCGTTTCGTCCATACAATAACGAGGACTTCATCAGGAGGAAAATATAGGAATATTGATAAAGTCACGGAGCCCAGCTTTTATACCTAATGGCTCCATCTTAGGACTCACGATCTGAAGCACGCTGCGTCTGCCCACGCAGGCGTGATGACGTGCACAGAGGCACCGTGTGACCATATATATATATATATATATATATAACGTTTCTTTAATCCAGTGAGCCTTATTGCTGCCAGCAGCGCTGACCAGACATTCTCCCTAGCAAAAATACAAGTACAACTATATATATATATATATATATATATATATATATATATATATATATATATATATATATATTATCAAACAGACGGGGGCGCTTCAATAGTGCATTCTTTTTATTTAGCAGTCCTCACAGCTAGTACACCTTGAATCCTCTATGCATTTCGTATAAAACAACTTCGTCATGAGGGGTGGTGACGGAGAGATTCACTCAGAGAGAGGACAGTTATCTTTAATAGTTGTGCTCACCCTAAGAACCTGGCAAATTTATACAATGATGAACATAAAACTCTTTAAAAAAAAAAAAAAAAAAAATAGACATAAAATATCCATGTGCAAATCTTCAAAAACTAGTACTTTCTCTATAAAACATAGACAGTGGACAGCTATAATTTACATACATGACAAGATACCTCTGCCTACAGCCTGACAATGTTCCAATATTCATACACAACTCATTTGTCACCGATGAGGTGTATGCATATACAAATCATCATTTCATCAGCACCTAGGCGTATAAAACTCCCTCTGCTCTCTCTATCAAAGAGGTCTCAAAAACAAATGATCATTCTATCACAAATGAGTAATATCAGCCAACATCATAATACGTTTTTTTTTTTCATACATAAAATATTAGAAACATCTCCCACAAAAGAGTAGGAACCATAAATGTAGTTCAGTGCACTTATTTGCTCTGCTGATCTTTTTATTCCGTTTTATATATTTTAAAACCCCGTCTGCTGAGTGTTTCTATAGCAACTTGTGCTGTTTGTGTTCCCTTGATCCTATTCATCAGGTGGATGTGATGTGTATTACAAAAAAAAAAAAAAAAATATCAAAAAATGTTTTTATCCTGAAATGATTCTGCCACATTACAGAGACCTTAAATCCTGTGGCGATATATACAAATAGGAATGTAACAGTTATTACATTTATTTTTATTTGTTTTTGTTTTTTTTAGGTGAACCTGTCATGAATAAACATTTTGTGATCTAAGAGGACATATGAAGCAAATATATCAATGCTCTGCCAGTTATCACTACAATATGAAGGATCTTGTTTTGCTCAGTTACCTTACTTCCAAAGCAATTGTATGTACAGGAGTAACACTAAGCAAAGAGGGGGTCGTATAGATCAGGCTGTGGTGTCCAGAGCCAGAGAATGGCACATTAAATGAACACAAACACCAACCATGTTTTTTCCTTTGTTAGTGTCCAGTGAAAACTATTATTGTTTACATAGCGCCAAACATATTAAACAGCACGGTCAGTATGTAATCATCCATACCAATTCCTTCCCCATTGAAGCTTACGTTCTATTAAAAAAAATATATATATTATACTGTTCAAGTCTCAATATGTATATTGTCTCTAGCAGGCTTGTACTGCGTACTACTGTGGGGACTATTCCAGGGGCCTGTCACCCTTCCTGTAGTGTGTGTGTGTGTGTGTGTGTAATTACATAATTATGTATATGTGTGTGTATATAATATATATATATATATATATATATATATATATATATATATATATATATATATATATATATATACACACACACACACATACACATACACATACATACACACATATGTGGATGTATATGTGTATATATATATACACACACGTTTGTGTATATATACACCCACATACACACACTGTCCGGGTTTGGGCCTTCAAGTTATTGAGTTATCAATGAGTTAGATATAACTGTCAACATTTTAAAAATAATTAGCAGCGAAGAGGTTATCCAAATCCATCCCATGGAAGGCCCAGAACAGGCTCCCGGGTCAAAGTTCTGTCCAGCGTACACCCATGGGAGGTCCGACCAGGACCCTAACCCCTTTAAAAATGGACCACCTTGCGTTGTTTTCATCCCAATCGCTGCAGGGGTGTCTGAATGCATAACTGGACAGACAAATAGACCAATGAATTTTATATATAAAATCCAAGCACGGTCACCTGGCATTGCGCGGGTCCAATTTGTAATGTGTAACAGGTTTTATATATTTGCAAATTATTTTGTAAATAGACTATAAATGTTATTTAGAAAATAAGATTTGCTGCATTGTAGTGAGGTTTCCTTCCAGCAGTCAATTGTTTACAACCTAAAAACATTGTTTTCAATATTTATGTCTCTGTAGTCTAATAGGTAACTTTTTCGATACTAAATAACTATGTAAGATTTGGCAGCTTTACCTGGAGAGCAGTGTATTGTATTTAACTTTTCAAATTCATTCTTAATGTCACTGTGGCCAGCTGTTCCTATTTAAAAAAAAAACAACAACAAAAAAAAAACAACACTGCCTGCCCTAGGTATAGTCATATTTTTGATATATCTCAATGTTTTCAAATCATCTTACATTTGTTCCTTCTCTCCACTGTGCTGTACAATTCAGCACTTGAAGTTTTACCTGATAAGGTTTGTTATGCAGTCCATGCACTATTTTAGTAGCCTTTCTATGACTTATTTCTAGCTCATTAATATCTTTTGGACAGTGTGTCTACAAAACAGTACAGAATACTTGAGATGAGGTCTTACAAGCGACATATAAAATGATAATGTAACCTCCCTGTCACCAAGACCTCTTCCCATACACCAATGGTTCTAGTAGTTTTTCCTAGTGCTTGACTATACTGCATGCTTACTTTCATATCATCTTAAACTATAACTCAACATTACTTGCATTCTGTGTTCTACTTTAGCATTTGTGTGTCCCACAAGCATTATTTTACAATTGGATGTATTAAATTAAACAGTCCACACCTTTGTTTTGTTTTTTTTAGATCACTATTCAATGGTTTTACCCCTTTTGAAGCAACAGCTCTGTAACAAAAATCTTTGCATCAACTTCATGTAGACAAGTGACATCAATGATGAATACATAGAACATAACAGAACCCAGGACTGATCCCCGAGGTATCCATTACATTATATTTAAGTCAAATCCATGGATTTTCAACTATTAAATTAATTTATTGTGGGATACCATATAAAATAATTTGCTAAAATCAAAATAAGCTATATCTACTGATCCACCCTGATCATCACTTTAGTTGCAGAACCAAATAATCCACTAGACTTGTTTGATATGATCTCACAGCAGAAAATCCATGCTTCAATGGATCTTGTAATTTGTTTCATGCCGAATAGACAATAATTAGTATTTATTTTTCAGGCGATTCCATGGTTTTCCCTACTGTTGATGCGAGACTAACAGGTCTATAGTTACAATATTGTTTCCTATTGCTTTTTTGTGCATACGCCAATCGCCTGGAATTCTATCTGTGAGCAGCGATTGGTTAATGGTGCTGAAAGCACTGTTCTTAGTGGTTTTAATAATCTTGGATATATACCATCTGGACTCATTGACTTATAGTAGAATATATCTATTCCACTTAGTGTGGGTGACTTCTAAATTTTTAACAGAAAAATAGATATTTAGGCAGTCTACAATTTTGTTACATTATTCAACCCCTTTTGTGTTTAGGCTCTTAGTCTAGCTTTATATGCTTTTTAATCGTTCTCTGATTAGGTTTGTCTTCATTTCTTACAGCAGAATTTTTAGCAACTGCCACTTCCTTGAGAGAACCATTTTGGCTTTCTCATCCTTTTGCTTTTGCCAGATGTGTGACACAATGTTCTGTTGCCATTAATAATGTATTCTTTAGTTCATTCCTCTGTTCTGGGACTCAACCTACCAATCCACAGCATGTCCAAGCCCCTCATAAATTATTTTTAATTTGAAACTTTTCTGAAATCTAAAACCTTTATTTTGGTGTGGTGAGGAACAGGATGACAGTCTATAGAGAACGAACACTAGTTTTTATGTTATTTTGGCCATGGAAAGCCCAGTCATGAACAGACATGGGTGGATGTTTCTCTCCAGGGACCATCACTGTTCCCTTAATGCAGCAGCTGCTAGGACACATTTTACAGTTCTCCAGATATCACTTCATACAGAACTTGTAAGACTGCTTAAGTTGACTATAGTAAGTATTGGCCCAACAGCAGCTGCTGTCCCCCACTCTGAAATCAATAGACAGAAACTAGCAATACCTCTAGAAAAATCCAATGTACAATTGCGTCCCAATGCAGACTTCATGCAAAAACATTTAAACATTTCAGACGTTTCTAGTTTCTACAGTACAAGAGGCAGAGCACAAAATACCCAGACAGCCAGTATTATAAAGATAAAAAATTTATTGTCCCCTTTCCAGCATTGTGTGAAGCTGTATAGATTACTGGAATGTGCAGTATAATAATAGAAACTGCAATACAAAACAACTTACAGCAATAAAAGTGGCAGGAGTCTGGGCAATAGAGCTTTCCTTTTCATAAAGAGAGTTTACTGTGCCGAAAAACTTGACGGGACAATTTCAAACTTCAATTAGATATTTTATTTCTTTTACCATCAACGTCAGCATGGACAGACCTGAAATAAAAGGTAGCAAAAACATTTCCTTTGATACATTGCATGTTCCTGTCCTCCAGAACACTGCGTAAGAGAAAAATAATATTATTATTGTAGGCCAAACCAACCATTTGCTCTAGGAAATAGCAAAACGTAAATTGGCACACAAAAAGCTAAAACGTCTCTGTCAAGAACTAATGTAAGTCTACATGGAGGAACTGACAAATGAAAAGGAGCCAGGTACCCACTGTGCCTAAAAACACATCTTCAATGGTTTCCTAAAAGATTGTGCTGGCCCCTAGATGTAACTAGCTGCTCATCTGTACTTTATTATGTTTATGTCTCTTGTATCGCAGATCTCATGTTTGCCTGTTCTTTGGACTTTAATATTATATATGCATTTAATTGTCCCAATGGGTCACATTATACCCGGGCAATAGTTTCAACTGTAGAAGATTACCAAATTCTAAAAACACAAATCTGTGTGTAGGGGGGATCCAACTATATTTTGCCCACACCTCTCTTTTTAGGTTAAATGCATTACAAGGAGCACAGCAAAGTATGCAATTCTTGATATGTCATAAATGGGAATACTTGTGTGCTATGGTAACAAGGAAAAACTTTTATCGCTGTATTGCTAGGCTAGGAATATAAGGACTCATCCTCTATTTAATATGTGCAAGTCATACATTGCACAGAAAAATCACCCAATAGCAACCAATAACCACATAGAAATGCACAGTCCAGGAAGGGGTCTGAATAAATTACAATGTTAGGATAACAGAGGGCAGGAAGTGGAGCGAAGTAGCATAAACGTTGAGGCTGTTTGTATTAGAGAAAAAATATTGAGCTTAACAAGAGTTAACTTAACATGGAGGGTTTGGAAATTATTAGCCAATCAATTTTAGGGCCCAGCGAGGAGCTATGCTAAGGAAGGCTTACAAGGGTGGTAAGCGACAGTTCGATTTCTCTTGCTTTCAGGAAAGTTCCTGGCAAGAAAAGCCTTGACTGACCTGGTTAGTAAGTATTTTGGTTTGTGCATTTGGGTGGGGTACGTTTTTCCAGTTCTAATAATTGCAACAATACTTAAACAGACGTAAAAATTCAGATTACTATATGGGCGACAAGGAGGAAATAGAGACTTTCCATATAACAGACAGACATTTCAGACACGGCAAGTATAAATTGCGACTGCATAAAATGGCGCCAATGCGAATGTTGTCACTTAAAATGGCCACAGTGAGATTGCTGGTTTTAAGGCGACATTGCCTGGACCAGCTGCTTGGATTATATTATACAGGCAGCGTGTCGTGCCTGTAATTGCTGGGTTGTCTGGCTCAGACCTCTCTAAGTTAATGTTAACTTCAACTTGTCTAGTCCAGTGTCGTGGAGCGTTGCTCCTGGACCGGGGACCTGTGTTTCTGCTTGTTCCACTATAGGTTCTTCTAAACGTATATCATCGAGGCATCGCACAGCTGGTATAGAGGCAGCATCCAATTCAGCTGAAGGGTCTTCATCGTAGATGGCTAGAGACGCGAGCAGGGAGTCTGTTGCAATTGGTGAGCATGTCTGATGTGATTTCTGGTGATAGCCTGGGTCTGGGCTCCTCTTCAGACAGTGATGTTACTGTGCAGTCATGGAGCAGCAATGAGACTGGTTTGGCTCCTTGAGAGAAAGTTGGGCTGCCACCACCACCATGCCAGGAATGATGGGAAGGGCACCCCAGGCAAAGTGGGTAAGGATTTGATGCACTGTGGTTAAAAAAACAAAACAAAAAAACAAGCGGTCCTTCAGGACATTAGAAAAAAGATATGCAATAGAATTTGCAATGACAAATTTATTGTCATGTTCACCATTAGTAGTAGGGACAAGTCTGATTCGCCTGTTGCAAAATCTCGTTCTGGCATTGGTGAAGAAGTATACAATTTCTCAAATTGGTTGGAGGGTATGCTTGGTTTTTTCAGCATGCTATTTAGATACCAGGTCTGAAGAGCATATGAAATATATATACCTGATACAAGGAATGTACATGTACTCCAAAAATGTAGCATGTGGAGGAGGTATGAAGAGGCTTTTTGGAAAAAGCAAGACAGGCTACAGGTAATGGATTCTGGATGTAAAGATGTGGAAGTCTGGCCGGAGGTGACTACCTAGAGCGGGGGATGACCGATACACCTGTCGTGACGCAGGGATAAAGAAAAGGGGCCGGTCCCCAAATCCTTTGCTTTTGGAATTGGTTTCCAATCATTGTGGCAGCAGAGCTATGGGGTGAATGCGCACGCAATCGTAATATTTTCTGGTGTGACAATCTGGGTGTAGTACCAGAAGGCGACTTCTCCTCCAGCTTTAAGGCTGCTTAGACATTTAGTATATAAATATTTGTGTTTTAATATTGTTTTTAAAGCGAAACATGTTCCTGCTTCTACTAATGTAATTGCAGATGCTTTATCGAGATTTGAGTGGGCTAAATTTCGTTCCCATGCGCCAGATGCTAATGTTGTCAGGGTCCCTTGTCCCAATTTTCTTTGGCAGATTATCAGGCGAGACATTAAGTAGCCCTTTTCACCTTGAAGTAGTATAGGGAGTCCGGATCCTCTTGGGGGGTTTTCTGTTCGTCAGTGGAAGTTAGAGGTAGGACAGAGGAGCAGCATATTCTTACTTTTGTGTGAAATGGTTTTTCTCGGGGTAGGTCAAAGGCTTTTATGTTAGTAGCCCTTGTGGGTATTTCTTGCAGTTGAGGGTCTAAGTGATGTTACTAAATCTTTTTTAGTGTTCAAGACATTAAAAGGCTAGGCTTTCCCTGTTTCAGGATGATAGGAGGAGAACTACTGACAAAGAACTGTTAGGTTGTTTATTGGTTATTTTTGACATAGCTAGTAATAGATTTGAGGCATCACTGTTCTGCTTAACTTTTTCTATGGCTTTCTCTGGGCATTTAGTGTCTGTGAATTAGTTGTGTCTTCCAAGATTGTTCAGGTTTACTTTATAAAAACTTGTTTTTTTAGGGATGATGCCATGGCCTGCAAAACCCAAGATCTGCCTGGTAAGGGGACTACACAGTTTGCACTGTACAGCTGGCTCTGTGCCTTTATACAATGGCTTCATTGTATAAGGGCAAGAAGCCAGCTCCTGGAAGTAATTTGCTTAGGGAAATATTAATTTGATAGTGGGGACAATTTATTTGATGATGGGAACAATTTCATTTAATAGTGGAGTCATGCAGACTATCAATTTAAGGTGGGGTGAGGGCATTCAGTTAATGCAAGGGTGGTTTGTTGGCTATTAAATGAATGTGGGGGTTGAGTTTTGGGAGAAAAAGAGGGCTATTTATAAAATGTGAATACTAATTATTTAATGTTGGGGTAGTGTGGGGGAGGTGTATTTATTAAATGCAAGTACTATTAATTTAACGTTGGGGTGGTTAGAGGGAAATAGATCTATATATTAAACGTGAATGCTGTTAATTTAATGCCTGGCCGTTTTCAGGTACGGAGGCCTGATTAAATGTGTGTGCCATTGATTTAATGTTGGGGCTGCTTTAGCAGTACAGTATGAAGCATACCTCAGAACTATCCTTGACAAAAGTCCTGACTGAGTGGGACAGTCACTCAAAATTGGAACTGCCCTACCAGAATCAGGGCAGTTGGCTATAATTGCCCCTGTATCTCAAGGGGATGGGAACAGTTGGGGAGCAGCCTAGCACTGTCTCAATGAAAGCCACAGCCCCTTTCATAGCATGCCACTCTGGTGGTATGCCGTGGAAAGTCCTCCTCATGCGTCTGCCCCTGCCTTCAGGGACATGAACTTCTCTACTACACAGAAAATAAGATAAACAAAACATCCATAACAGACAATAAAACAAAACCTAGCTAGTTAAAAGCAATGGGAATAAAGCAACTCATGGTAGGTAACATACACACCCATACAAGAAATATAAGTACAAATAAAAATAATCTATATTATTACAAATAGAAAATAAACACTTCTAAGAAAATTCAATATTAAACTAGATTTCTTTATCAGTAAAACTCCCTGGAGAATGAATCCAACAGAACTTAAGGATATGGACAGGAAATTTGAAGATACTATTAATATGGATAATTAAGTGTGACACTAGGGATATGTTCTGAAGTGGTATGGGCTGACCTGTGAAAGAACATAATTAAGACTTGCAAAAGTGTAATGAAATTTCTTTACAACCTCACAGCTAAAGGACAATACACTGAACAATATATTATTTTTAAAAGCTATTTTTGTGCATTAGCCTTTTGCTAGAGCTGCTATTTAGTAACATCAACTTGAAATCTTTATAGGAAAAATTGCTGGTTTCCTACCTCACAAAACAAATCTTCTGTTTTTTAGAATGACTATCAAACTGCCCCAGTCTTGCCTAATGCCATTGCTATTGGTAAGCACAATGCACATACCATACTGTAAATACTCCATTGCAGGTCACAATGCGTAGATCCCATACAGAGGATCCTTTGAGGTGTTAATGGGTCAATATGGGAGCCAGAATGTGTCGGGCATCAAGAGTCCTGGCTGAAGTGTCAGGGGTGAGAGCAGAGAGGAAAAGATTTAGGTGTCAAAGAAAGAGAAAGCTGGGGGTGAGTGTAAGAGGGTGTTGAGTGGAGGGTGGAAACCAACTGAGAATGATGTAAAAACGGGAGAGAAGGTTCTTACTTGGATCAAATATCAGCAAGGTCTGAATTTCAACAGTACGTGAATGTATTTCACGATGTGTGTAGAGATGATTTGAGTGATGGGTATACGAGTGTGTTTTGATGTGTATGTAGAGGTGGAGTGTGTTTTGGATATAGGTAGCATTGAAAAAGGATACACTAGCCACTTCTGTCCAAAACAATAGAAGTTTATGCAAATAAGCATAATAGTTATAAAAAGATAGAATGCCTGGAGCTCTGGGGGTTTTTGCATACAGAGTAAAAATGCTGGAGAACTAGGCAGTGAGAACATTTTTTAACCAGGTTGCACCACACAGTACAATTGCATAAAGTTATTTTTGGCTGCAAAAACTCTTTAAATGTTGTAAGGACAAGTAACTGACATTATACATTAAAGGCTGTAATAAAATGTTTTGTTAACACTGGACAATGTACTTTACCTTCATTGTTCATATCAGAACAATTAGGTTTTGGGATTTAGTGTTCATTTAAATGTTACCATGCTGTGAATGTTGCGTGCAGAAGGGGGGTTGTCATAGGTATTAATAAATCTTTGTCAATTCTTATGGTGGTCTTGCAGTGGATTTTCGGTTGTGAACACAACAAGCATGTGTATGTGAAAGTGCCTTAAGAAGTGTTAGAATTTTTACATTCTGTTGTGTATATATTAATGTTAGAATTTTGTTTACATTGTGGTTTCTAAAAAAAAAAAACTAGGACATCTGGGTCACAGTTATGGAGAATAGAAACCGGGCCCCATATCTGGCCAACTGGGAAAAATAAAACCTGATAATTATTATTAAAAACAGACAGTCATAAAAATAAGAGGGAATTTTAATGGAAGGTTACCATCTAAATTGTGTATCACGTATATTTAATCTTTAATTATACACATTGCCCAAGGGCTGCACTGAAACAAAGTTTCTGCTCTCAAAACAGTTCAGTGGCTTGAACTTGAAAATTTCTAGTCTGAAAATTTTAATTTGGAGCAGATTATATAACATTTAAATATTGTTTAACAAGCTATGTTTTGGGTTAAAAATAAATAAGTGATTTTTATGTGTCCTAGTTTTCAGACAGAAAAGTATTACTATAGTTATATCTAAGTAATAAGATTTGCACAAATGTAGAGAGAAAAACAAATATATTACAAAAATGTATGAAAGAAACAAAAAAGAAAAGAATAAAAAGAATTTGTGAGCAATACACGCATTCCTTCACAAAACCAACACAGGATTTAATATTTACTTTAAGAATTGTGAGAGGGAACAAGTATATTGCTCCTTGTAGTTTTCTTCAGGCCAGGTCCAATTGTGGGCTACCTTGGGCTGGGTCAGTTGGCAACCTGCCTTTCTTTGCCTATGTTCCTAATAGGCTGCTGAGCCAAGTCTTGCCGCTAGGGCTAAATTTTGCCAGTCCTCCCCCAATACTACTATACAATTTGCTATATTAGATCCGCAATGTACACAGCATGCAAACAAAGAAAATAGAGTGTTGTCCACTTTATGACTATCCCCCTATTTTTATACTGTCCACCCATGAAGTAATTTGGTGGCAGTCCTTTCCCAGGAACCCCCGCCACTGATCAATTATCATTTAATTATATAGTACTAATGACATTACGCAAAACTGTACAGATAATATGTAGTTCATTCACATAAACCATGCTTCAGTGGAGCTTACAATCTAAATTTCCTAAAACACACACATGCACAAGGTAGAGTCCATTTTGTCAAAAGCCAATTAACCTACCTGTCTATGGACTGTGGAAGGAAACTGGAGCACCTGAAAGAAACCCACGCAAACACTGGGAGAACATACAAACACCACACTCAAAATCATACAGCGTTGTGCAGCAGTAATGCTACTCACTGTGCTACCTGTGAGAATGGTGTTAAAAATGTCACAGATATAATCCGCTTGTACAGGATAACATTGTACAGTACTGAGAGAGCAAACATTTCCATTTCAAACACTTTTGTCTGACCAGATATCTACGATATAGGATCTGTAACCTAGTTATATTTTCTACCCAAATAGAAGAGAACCTGCATTCTAGGTACTCCAAATATCAGAAGTTGGATTGCTTTTTTCACAGTATTGTCCATTTGTAAAGGACTAGACGGCTAGTATAAAACATTCTGAGTAAACCGCTCTACAGTGACAATTCTGAACATGTACATGTCACACTACACAATGTCATCTCTTTGCCTCTGAAAGTGGTATTAAAATGATACACCTTAATATATATGCTCAAGGCACTAAACATCTTGTATTTACTGGTAAAAAAAATACCATACATTCCTTACGTGTCCACCTTTCAGGGAAGCTGCATTCATTCCTTTAATGAATCGGTTAAACAAAATTCAAGCGGTCTCCTCATATTTTCAGCATTCGCCCATACCTGCACTCTCGTCTTCAAGATCTCACAGTAATAGGGAAAGGAGAACTATAGTACATTTTCACAAATGTCTATTTTCTGGGCCACAAACACACCTACAATTAAGTCATCATTCACAGTGAAGTCTATTGAGAGCCAGATATTTTAGAACTTACTAATATAATAACATGGCTTAATATTTGATTTGAAGAGTTCATGTATTTATTGTAACGAAAAAGGTACAAAAAAGGTGTAGATACGGAAGAAAGATTAGTATAGTACAGCACATTGATCCGTCTAGTGCTGGCCACAGACACAATTAGTGCGTGTGTGTTTGCAAAATAAATCGCCACAACCACAGATCAAGTTCACATCTTTTACAGCCATGTCCATAAATCAATTGTCAGATCACTATCTGGCAAGAGTCATCTTCTCACTAATAAGTCCCCTTGTGATATGCTGGGCCTCAACAACGACTGGCTGGACGTGTGGTCAAATTGGAAACAGACCGTGCTCAGGCCAAGTTACAGGACAGACCCACATGTGACCAACAGAAGATGGTGATCAGTGTCTATATTAACTTTTTTTTGCATACAGTATCTGCATTAATATGAAGTGTGAAATGACATACTGTATTATATATCAAGGAAAAACCATAATTGTGACAGGATGGACCTTCTATTTAATCAAGATGAGATTACAGGTCTCCAGACAGTTGCAAAACCCAAACATGACATACTGTCCTCAAAGCCAATACATTTCCACACATACCAATATAAAAAGATAAGTACATTTGAAATGATATACAGTGGTGCACTGCACTCCTAATTAAAATAAATATCTACAATAAGTTATTTCTACATAATCCAGCCACAATAATGAATTAGTGTTCCCAGCCAGTTCTTAAACAGCGTAGAATATTCTTGGTAATATGAAGATGTTGGCTGCTTACCTATCGCACCCACCAGCTGATTTAATAAGAATCAGATCACTGATCCTAGCCTCCCCAAGATGGCAGCCATTCACATATATGTGTACTCGAACACTAATCTTCCCTTGGGTTGCTGGGAGCTTCCACTCAAGTCAGTGGCTCACCCCATGGAAGGAGAAGCAGATTAACACAGGAGTGAGAGGGGTTTTGCAGTTATGTATGTAGAAATATCCCAACAGTTCTCATTTCTAGAATGTAGATGTACTTTGATGCACCTATTGAAAGGAAAAAAAGAGCCAGCGAAATAGCTAAAAATCATACTGTAAAATAAAACTTCTCTGTATTTTAGGCTTCTTACAAAAGCAGGCAGTATTTTCCCAGCATGCAAAAAAAATAAATTTGTTAACCCTTTGCACCATATGATACAAATGTACATGGTTTAGAGGGATTTGCCCCTAACTCTAAAGGAGTTCCACAATATTTTATGGAACAGACACCATATTAATATGTACTTGAGATTTTAAAATGGACAATACTATTAAGTTCACATGCGGTCATGCTAAATGGAACCAGGAGACCAACCTTTGAACAATATGTATAAAGCAATAGGTTTTAAAGTATTAAACTCTGCATTCCAGAAATGGGAGAGGCATTGCTTTGAAGGAGAGATACAAACACATGGATATCTTATATATTTCTAAAATACATAAACAATCCATTTAAGACAATATTTAAAGTCAATTTGTTTGACATCACACGCACATGTTTTAAATTATTTTGTTTTTTTGAAAAACGGTTTGCACAGTGCCATTCACATAATAAGGAATTATACATTTCATACAGGCTCATGCACAGTATCATTAGTTTTACTATATGTGTTAAAAATAAAAAAAACCTTTATCCCATACCAGCTAAATCTGTTGCTGGAACACTGGGAACAGATAGGGAAAAAGAAAAGGAAATCTTACAAAGTATGTTCCCCCCAGGGCCGTCTTTCCCATTGGGCACAATGGGCAGGTGCCTGGGGGCCCTGCAGCCCAGGGGGGCCCGTTCGAGGCAGCAAAAAAAAAAAAAAAAAAAACCTGAAAAAAAAAAAGAAGGCAATACTTACCTTGCAGTCAGCTGGCGATCCGGCTCCCTCCATGGTCTCCTCCTCCGTTGCGCTCGCAGTGCACATCGGGCGTGACGTCATCACGTCCGCCCGACATCCATTGTGGAGCGCGATGGAGGAGGAGACCATGGAGGGAGCCGGATCGCCAGCTGACTGCAAGGTAAGTATTGCCTTCTTTTTTTTCAGGTTTTTGTTTTTTTTGCTGCCTCCGACGGGCTGTAGGGCCCATATATATATAATTATTTTTTTTTGTATATATTGGGGCCCCGGTGCACTGCTGTGCTCGGGGGCCCAAGATGTTCCTAAGAGGGCCCTGTTCCCCCTCCCCCAAATTGAAATTCAGCTAAGCAGACCAGGCAGCTTTTCTACCAGCCTTAACCTTACTAAGAATGTTCTATCCACTGTCATATGACCTTTCCTAACTACATCTGGCCAGCAAACATACATGTATCACCCCTTATGAAGCTGAAGCATATAATCCCTCCTCACAGTCGAGAGACAGACACTGTTTACACTGAAGGTAATTTACACACAAAGAAATGTTCCAAAGTTGAATCCTCTTTGGTGGAACTGTTTGCATCAGTGTGTACAGGTGTTCCCAAATATCTGGAAAACTGCATAGGTTTGCAGCGCATAGTGGTGACGTTTCCAGGGGAGCAGAAGATTTCCCCCCAGCTAGTAGGAATACTTGGGCAGGGCGTTTAGTTTTGGTGACCAGAGCAAAAGCAAGATTTCATGTTGATGGGCAAGACTATTGAACAAAAAAACCCAAAATAAAACACATGAATTTTGCACCAGCCCGGAGATGGTAGAGATCGCGTCTCATCCTATACTTTCATCATATGGCGCATCTTGCACATTCCAGTTGCTCTTTGGCAATAAAAAATAAAAATAAAAAAATAGTCCCAGTGTCACCTCACTCATGATTTATGTAAGCTATAATTAGGCTAATCACCAGTATTTCAGGAGCAAAATCAGAAAAATGTAAAATATTGAAAGGGGTGGATCTAAAGTGGTAGGCTGAAGGATGTAACCACGAATGTGATGTTTACACTTTTGCACACTGTGGGCCCAATTCATGAAGTCATGCAAAACTAATGTAAATTGCATTTCTTCGGGCATACACACGTCCGTATTCAGCTACAAGCGGATCTGAAGATCTGTATTCAACAAAAGACATGTCTAGGAAAGCTCTGTTTTGACAGACATAATAAAGTCCCAGGAGAACACACAGGAAAGAGAAATCAATGATTTTCACCTGATCATTGCTATTTGTTTCTTTTTTTTTTTTTTTTACCCCATACAACACATTTATCATGATGTTATTAACATCTACTGTACATAAATGCATTTTTACAATTGCTCTTGATTGCAAACATATGTTCTAGCATACATATACTACCATCATCACTATCATTCGGCACTTACACCTGACTTGTAACTGGTGCAAATGATGCAATTGAAAAGCACGTACCTTTGTGATTCTCAAGCTCGTCACTCCCTTACGGTGTTAAAATTCTGATCAGAACTAGATCCTTGCAATGATACCCATGAAGCCAGAAGTATGATGAAAACAAAAACTATTTATTGCAGCGAGAACACAATCCGCTGCAATAAATAGGTATGACTTGATAAATAAACATCCAGGTGTGGCAGGATAACAAGCAAATGATAACAAAACACAGCAGGTACAGGTAACTTAGCTGAACAAAGGTTAACAGCGAGCGCCAGAAATTGACAGGAACTGTAAGTTTGCAGTATGTCTAGGCATAAGACAGATATCAGGTTAACATCCTGGTGACTGGGTACAGGCGAGTAGTAAGTGGTTACTGAATAGCAGGTACAGGCAAGAACAAGGATTTCACAGAAACAGAATGTAGCAAAGCAAGTAGCCCAAAGAAAAAAAACAAAAACAATGACCAGCATTGGGCATTGTTGGAAGTAGGCATAAGTAATCAGTGACACTGGTGTGGCAAGTAAGAACCTGAAGATTGACTCCTGCCAGTGAGGGGAAAATGTTCAAAAGGTAGAACAGCAGCACCACTGGTGGCATAGAGGTACTACAGTCAGACACAAACAAGGGCAGAGACTTAACAGTACTTAACGTACAGTACATTGACTAAACCCATTCCTCTCCCCCATTCCACCTATGAAGTCGAGGTTGTTGTAAGGATCCTTTACACGCGAAGATGAGTTGAATGTGCTTGTATTCACTGGCATACAGTTTGATACTGGGCCTGCGCAGATCGATTTTACACAAAATATACCACGTATCAGCATTTATGTTCCTTGATGAATCAGGCCCTGTGTCTCTTGATATTTTTCGACCTCCCTACATACCTTTGCACACCTCTAGCTTGCATATATGTCTCATGAAATCATAGAGGACGCAGGCACCTTGAAAAGCACTAGATGGAGCAGACACAGCTTTTCGCAGTGCACATTCAGTAGGCTACATGAAGGACATTCACTGTGATTCTTAGTGTTGCACAAATACAATTAACACCACCCTGGGAAAAAAGAAACATGGTATACATGAAAAGTATTTTGTGCAATTCCATTAACCATGTCTTGGTCACAAGGATCTTCCTTCAACTGTTTCATTTTCAGAGTGAGCTACTCAAAAGGAGCCCATGTAGTATGGAAAGAGTTATAAATACTGCTCTTATTTCTGGAACTGGGTCAAGCATGAAAAATAAAGATAAGCTGAAAAGACAGTTACTCTCAAATTAAACTTTTTGCGTTGCTGTGAATTTACAGTTATTACTCCATAATGTTTTAAAACCTTTTGCATTAAGAATAAAAACCAGAAGAGTTCTTTGCATCCATTACATCTTGTATAAAATAAAATTTCAACCCTACTTGCAGCATAGCCTTTTCCATACTCTATGTTTGAACAATTTAAATGGTTGGTTTACAGCTTGGAGTGTGGATCAGAATACCATATTAAAGGTTAGTCATCCAAACACACATCTACATACTATAGCATGGTAGATATACATTTGGATTGTCCAGAATTGCAAAATGAAGCTACACAATAGAACGCTGCAAAAATCAGTTACATTTATAAGTATGTGTGACTAAGATCAGACCACCTATTATATTGCTCAACATACAGACAAGCTGGAATTGTAGTGAGCAATGCTAGGACAACCTTTAACCAATTAGAGCATTAGAATGTTAAAACCAATAACTGCAATTTTTCCCCATTTTTTATCATGCCTTATTGACGCTTTTTGCAGCGATAAGGGATACCTTTTCAGACATATTTATTAAAAAAGTCATGTCGGTACAGTGTATATGTTAAGATGTCGTCCCGTCCAAGGCTATATAATACTCCCAATTCTTTCACTGTTTGTTTATCACTGAGGTGACATAAGGAACTTCCAGGTTCTGACCCGGTGTCTTTACTGTGCATGTTTGACCACATGTCACCATATGCTCAGAGACAGATCAGTAAGGGGAGGGAGGAGAGAAGCATCCAGCCTGCCAGGGAAGTATCAGAGGATCCCCCTACGGGGGTGCTTTAGCCATAGGCTAGAACTGGTAAAGCCATCCTCTGGTGTTAGCAAACGGGGACAAGCTCCAAAAAGTTAAGCTTTTTGAAGCTTGACCATTAGGTCCTCTTTGCAGTCCACACTGAGAACAATGAGGACTGCTGTATTCTGCAGTGGTTTGCTTAATGCATAGTGTATTTCTGATATCTCCTGCATTAGGCTAATGATAAAATAGACCAGTAACTTAAACTTGTCTATACTATGGGAAACAGGCTGTTTCCACCCGATTTAAGGCTTGATAAGTAGACCCCTAAGTATGAAATGGGAACTCTAGGCCAACCTGTTGCAATCCAATCATCTAAACATAGCACAGAGTAGTGATGAGGACTTTTAACAAACTGTTGCAAGGGCAATGTGATATCAAAAACATTTATATCTGAAACAATGACAGTCCATAGAATTTAACAGGTTTTCGTTACACAGAGCCTCAGTGAGAGCTAGGAGCAAATCCAGTTAAAGTCAAATTTGCACCTGGACAAAGCAAGCTGCAATTCAAGGGGTGCAAATACAATTATTTTTGCATGCAGTTAAAATACCGCTGCTTTTGCAAGTAGCTGAACTTACTCCTACCTCTAAATAATGCCCAGAGCATTTATGTTCTGTCTTCAAGTTGGGTTTTTGCACCATGGTAAAGGATGCATTGTTGCTCACTGGTGTTTAACTGTTAATCATGCAGAGCAACTGTAACCGGAAGATACTCATCACCGTTCCCAATTGTTGGACAAACATGAGACAGAGCCATAATATCGGGACTGTCCTGCTGAAATCTGGACAGTTGGGAGGTATACTAATGCCATAATGTTGTATCCACAGATGACTGATAAATAAGACTAACAAAGTTTCATTTTCTAAGTTGCTGCTAAATAAAGCAATTTTTCAGTTCTCTACTCCTTTCCTGAATGATATTCTGCCAACAGCACATGAACGTTTAGGAACTGACAATGAAGCAACAGAGCAAATAAATAATTACAATAAAAGATACAGCAACATTTCTATCATATAATAATGCTTTAACTCTCGTAAAAGGTACCATGCCCAATAGAAATGAATGCATTACATTTAATTCTGCAAATAAACTGCAGTCTTTAGTGGACTCTGCCAAAAACAAACAAACCTGAAGATACCTTGAGACCATCCAAAGCCAATTTGATGACTTTTTATGTCCAAGTTTAGTTTACAGTGCATGAGTGTTCTCCATATGGAGGGTAACAGATTTTAACTTCCTGTAAGATGTGTCAACCACTTGTGGGGCACTGCAGGAAAAGCAACCTTGTCCTTGCCACTCTCTAGCCCTATCCCACCAAGTTCAAATAAATGGGCAATGCTGTGTACATTACTGCTAGGTGCAAACCGCTTCCCAAAAGCAGAGCAGTGTGAAGTGGGACATAATTGAAAGTCCTGAATGAGCGGGACAGTCACGCAAAATCCGAACTACCACGCCAGAATCAGGACAGTTGCCAGGTTGCCCTGCTCTGCCCTACCTGTTCTTACAGATTTCACTACAATGTTGGGGTTCTGTTCAGGAAAGAGATAGGTACATAAAATATGAAAAACATATCAATGAGTAAACACTCTATGTCTCCCTCCCCCAACCAGCCTCAAAGTTAAATCAATAGCACCCTGGTTTAAAAATTAGGCCTCCCTCTTTAACCTCAGATGTATACTAGGCATGTCATTTTTGAAGGCCAGTACCAGATGCCTACCAGCCCTTGGTAATTGCACAGAGAGAAGAAAATCTGCTGACTTACGTTGGGTGGAACGGAGTAATGCTTTTAGAAACTGGGATATCCAAGGGGGAAAACAGGCTGGAGCTCCCAACAGTCTGCTTGATTAAGATGCACCTATTTATACCCAATGTGTCTAAATAGGAGAGCTTCTCCTTCCTGGCACAGGATGAGTGTTGTATGCAGAAGGCCAAAGTATTCAGCATAATTAAGAAATATGTAGAAGGTCCCACCATAAAAACTAAATATGCCTACACATGGATGATGGCGACGTGCACACCACATGACATGTTGACAGCAGGGGATGGAGAAACCAACACATCACATAGAAGAGAAAGGAATGAGGAAAGAACAGTAAAGTTCCATGGCTGTATGTAGTAAGATGACTGGTTACAGAGGAGGGACCAGCCTGTCAATCCATCACACCATTGCCAGGCCAAGGGGTTTCTGGGCAACTGGAACCCCCCCAAGTGTGCGCCCGATATATACATAAACCTAGCTGAAGACATGAAAAGCAGTAGTCGCAAAGAAAAATAACATTCATACAATTCTTATGAAATAACACATAAGACACTGGGCAAAATGCCAAAGGAAAGTTTCAAATAAAAAAATACAAAATGTTTGACTTCTGACATACAATTTTTTAATTCCTTAGTTTTTTAACCTTCTTCACTCTGTTTGTCATAATTTTCAGTATCTTTTTAACTTTAAACAAACAACATGAAAACATACAAGATGGTAACTTAAATTTACCATTTGTTCATTAAATAATTATTGTGTACCTCCACAACATAATTATCTGACATACTACAAGCACTGCGATTGGCCAAGAGGGATATTTGAGGAGGAATGATAAATACATTTAAATTAGTAGAGGCAGAAGTGGGACATGTCATTGTCAAAAATTAAAGTCTTTAACGCTTGACAATCACATTAAGATTTTGTATTAAATATACTTTTCAAACATCACGGAGCGCACACTTCACACTGGAGTTTATCCATATAGATCTACACTCAAATCAAAAGATGTATAATTTGGAAGGATTTGGGTCAAACAGCTTAATTTAGGTGTTAAATTAGTAATAAGGGGACAGTCTCAATTACATGTGTCACTTTTGTGTGTTTGAAAGGTTTGCTTGGTTTTTTGTTTTTTTAATACTGATCTAAATGCACCAAGAAATGTAAAAGTGACAATGGAAGGTACAACAAGCATCCTATGAACGTATAGGAAGTGGCCTAATTTCCCATTAGAAATTGCAAAATGCTACAATCCCGCAGATACCACCATCCTGGCCCAAACATCTGAACTGAAAAACTGGGTTTATTTTAGTGCATTTGCACAAACACATGTGTGTATCTCCCAAAAATTCATTTCCACTGCACCTTCACAAATTAGCTCTCCTGCATAATTCACATATACAGTATTTTGTCAAATTATTGTACAATAACTTTGTTATTCATCAGCTATTGTCCTTGGTTATCAGTCATTTCAGGCACCAAAAGGTTCACTACCATCCCCTTTAGTATGCCCATTGATGTGCCTTACAAAAAGAACTATTCCCCATTATCAAATCATTATATAAAATATCTATAGTTTTGATCAAGTCATGAACTAATTACATATTAACAGGGAATGGATAGACTGCATTTTAATGAATAGAAGTTCAGTTCACAAAATTTTACCCTCCACTGTGCAGTTGGCGATGGGTTTATTTAAAACGTTACCAATTAAGCAGCTATTAAACACTATACAGAAATATTCCAACTTAAGTATTTTAGCACAGTACGTAACCAGAATTTATAACAGAGAAACAAAGTAAATTTACCCTGGATAAAATTACAAACACAACAAAATATGGTGTCTATAGAGGGTTTCATAACCTGGTGTCTATACAGCGTTTCATAATATGGTGAAATCAGCTTCCACAGTAGAGTAAAGCCCATGATGAGAGCCATGGGTGTTTCTTTCTCAAAAAACTTTTTCGTGGTAGCTATTAGTGACATAGGCTACCAGCTTGTGACTTCATGGTGAGCTTCTAACCCCATTCACAATTGGAGAAATCTAGAACAGGAAGAAAGCCATATAAATACAGAAGGAAGTTGCCAGGGAAAATTCACTATTGATAAATAAAATAAATTATTTCCTTTTAAACAAACAAGGAAACAATTTATCATATTCATGGAACAAAAACATTTTGTTCCAAGCATGTGGTGTGTAACTGTTGCTTGTTCAGAAGTTATGTACAAATGTTATTTACGAAAGCACCAGCCCCAACCAGGGGAAGAAAACCCTCTACCACAGAGGTTCTCCAGAGGGATGCCACAGCGTTTTATTACTGTGAAGGCTGCATGCTATATTTATCAACGTTCATAGCTCAAGATCCGTTTTAAAATAAGTCATAGGAATTTTTTTTTTTTTAAATTCTTGAAGCACAGCAATAAATTCTTGCATTTTTCATATTCCCCTTCACACATCAAGGTGTGCGTCTACTCTCTGTTCTCGGAAGAGGACTCTGTAAACTAGAAGTGCGGAGAGGTGACCAATGTGTAAATATATAAATATCACAACTCACACCTCCTACCACTTTAGAAAGGCCCCTTTCATTAAGTTCAACTTGACCATTTTTCTTCTAAAATACTGCCCTGTCTTGCTTCATTTATGTCCTAAAATAATCATTAAAACTGAGGGGACGGCGACACAATTACATGCGGCACTTTTCTGTGTTTATGTGTTCTGTGTGTCTTTTTTTCCAATAATCTTGCTCTGCAAAGTTAAATCATGCCATGTTTTGGCAGTGCGCCACAAAACTAGGTGTACTGGTGCTCCTTCCATCGTCTGGTATAAGCGTCTGCTCCTCAAACACCCCCATCTTGTTGTATAAACCCATGCACTCGTCCTCGGCACTGCAGGCTATTTTGAAGCATGCCTTTGTAAAGACCCAGTTTATGTGTGCTTTCCATTTTAAATAAGGACCATAAATCCCTACTGTAATCTCAGTTAGCACACCATTTACCATGTTGTGAAGGGAGCTTTGTGCTAATGAACATAAGCAGTTGTCAAAACATTCAGTTACTACAGCATGAATATCTATTACTATGTGTTCTTGTGCTTCATTTACATCATACAAATAAGTACACTATACATTATGAAAATGCTGAACTTGATTTGTACAAAGTAATAATTACATTGTGGTAAAATACCATAGGTTGCTTAAAAAAAACAAAAAAAAAACAAACAGGGAAGAAGATGGAAGTAATCCCAGTAAGACAGAGACAAGTCACACAAATAAAATTCAGGTCAAAGTACAAAACCCTAATTAAGTTCGCTACTATTGGGAAATACTTAACAACCAAACACATTGCAACTAAAACTGAACAAAACTAGTGAACTTGAGTGAACAGTTTCAAATACAGGTGCATTTGACACTGCAATCTATCTGCATCAGTACAACGGAACCCTCGCATCACTACTCTGTGAGGTTAGTTGTCATGAACATTCATATGGCAACCTTTTGAGGCAAAGCTTTACTTACCGTGTTGTTAGAACATGATACAAGCTGACAGACCTAAAATATTAATTTACAAAACAGCCTATTTTGGCCTTGCTAGGACTCTTTAGTGCAGGCTAGGATCTTACTAAGGGGCCCAATTATTAATTAACAGACTTTTGCCCCGTTAATTATCATCTGTCATCATTGTGATGACAGATGATTTTTCGTGACCATTTATTAAAACATCATCCCGAGACAGATCAACCTATAGGAGATTGTCCTGGCGATGATTTTACTTACCTTAACAATCTGGTTACTGTCGCAAAGTGACTTTGCAATAGTGACTGGAGGCTGCGGTGAGGGATCCAAAGATTCCTCGACCGCAATACTCTCGCCATAGGATTCAAAGGCTAACTCCATCTTCAGAAAAGCTAAGCTTTTTGGAACTTGATAAAATTGCCCTGACCACTTTCCCCATTGACTATTATGGGGACTGCAGTTTAATGCAGCAATTTGCCTAATGCAGAAGATATGTCCGATATGTCCTGCGTTAGGCTATTCTTAAATGACAATTTTACTTAAAAATGTCTAAACCACGTGGAAAAAGCAGATTCCGCATGGTTTAGGGCTTCATAAATAGGCCCTTAACTCTTCTTTCAGGAGCACTGGTACATAATACTGCTCTGCCATAATTATTATAGTTATATTCTTTGTTACCCTCACCCACCACCTTCTTAGCTTACAGCTCTCTATGCTGAAATTTCCTGACCTCCTACAAATCTCTACACCTGCTAACTTCCACGCTGCTCACTGTGTTAAATATATTTTAAGATGGAATTAAATATTTAATAGGTAAGCAGTGCTTAATCAACACAAAAATAAGACCTAGGTCATTAAGACTATAGGTCTGGTATACAGGTAAGTGGATCAGATGCAAGCCAAGATCTGGTATACCAGTAAGCAACAGAGCAGTGGTCAGATGCAAGCCAAGGTCTGGTATACCAGTAAGCGACAGAGCAGTGGTCAGATGCAAGCCAAGGTCTGGTATACCAGTAAGCGACAGAGCGGTGGTCAGATGCAAGCCAAGATCTGGTATACCAGTAAGCAACAGAGCAGTGGTCAGATGCAAGCCAAGATCTGGTATACCAGTAATCAACAGAGTAGTGGTCAGATGCAAGCCAAGGTCTGGTATACCAGTAAGCGACAGAGCGGTGGTCAGATGCAAGCCAAGATCTGGTATACCAGTAAGCGACAGAGCGGTGGTCAGATGCAAGCCAAGGTCTGGTGCACAGTAAAGCAGACACTGGATAAAGGCTAGATCCATAGACTTAATAATCTGGCAACATGTGAAACCACACTTCCAGATGTTTATAGCCACTGAGATGCTACAGGAACCTCTGATGACATCACTGCCCAGCCAGTAAAAGTCACCTTTCTTCATGCTGACGTCTTCCTGATTAATAGTGCAAACTATCATCGGTCACTGAAATCCACAAGTCCTTCTCCTTCTGCCCCCCAGTCTGGATGTCAGTGATGCAAACGTATGCGAATAAACAAATTATTGTCAAATAAACATAGGGTCATGTTAATCAGAGCCACTAATAGGGGTCAGGGGTCTGTAGGTTGCGGGTATCCACCATAATTCTTTGCAGTTGATATCCTGCTCCTGATTTCCAGTCGTCTAACTTGTTTTTCAAACGTGTGAACTTCTAATTTGAGTTATTTTTTTGCAAATTCTTTTTATTAGAAGTTATGCAACAACCAGTTAATGAACGCGTATTGGTACATTCATGGTGTTGCAAATCAGCTACCTGTATTGTATGCCTTTATACCATTGTTGATAACATAAGAGTGGATGAAAACTGTGTTAACATATTAAAATAAAATAAACATCTTATACTGTGTCTATTGTTCAAAAGGTCAGATCTTTAGAAATTACACCTGGATAGCTCAACTGAGATAGTTTTAATAGAATGTGGAAAACAGGGATCTTAGAAAGTGCTCCTTCTTGAAAGTAGTTCCAGATTGGAGAGAACTGAAAATGGGCTTTAAGAATATCCTGTGTGTGTGGGATCCAAACAATGAAAACCTTTTATGAAAAATTCTCTTTATTACTAGTGGTTTCTACCCAATCCATATAAAACAGTAAATATACTCTACTAGAATTATATTTATGCTAGAGAGGTCTATTGAAGCAGGTGCTATCAAAACATTATTTTACTGCTCACAGTGAGCTGCCGATTTATTTCTTGTGTGCAAACATTACAAAATGCCTAATCACATGTTATGGTAAACAAGATTAAGTGTAGATGTAATACCTTCCTGTACAGACTTCCAAAATACTTGTAACTTTGGGCATGCCTCTGGCATTGGAATTTGCTGTTTAACGCAGTATCAACAATAAATTTTAGTTCAGGTGTAAGATAAGCTCTATGTAACATTTTTATTAATTAATCTCCTTGTACGAACCAGACACCAGCTGTCCAGCTTGATATGTTCTTGCAAAATGTTCTGAAAATCCAGGTGTGAAAACATGTCTCTTCATTTTGCCATGCCCACATTGATATTATCTTGGTTGCATCTCGAATGTGGGTATATGTTTGAAGCTGAAGAGGTGTTGTGTTCTCCACGCTGCAGCGAGCCTTCCAAGGCAAATGGACTATCTGCAGGTTTTAGATTCTGTGAAATCTTATTCACAAGCTTATCACATGAAAATAATGGTATCCCTATATTTTGAATCTTAGCTCTTAGCTGGTAACAGTCATATGGCCCGAGTGCCTGAGTGTGTTGATGTCTAGAAAATGGTAAAGATTATGTAACTCTGGAATACCCAATCTCTGTAAGACCTTGGATGAACGACCTGTGTGGGAGACTGGATTAGAAGTCAGCAGGGGAGTGGGGAGAACAGCGGTGGGAGAGCTTTAATCTGGAATTTATCAGTCTCCACACCCTACATGTTGTATATTAAAGAATGTTACCTTTAATATCATTTGGGAGATAAGTAGCATTAGTGTGTAGGATGGCTATGAGATGTATATTTGGGCTGAAAGATTGTTCCAACTCATAGGCTGTGTATGTATTTACAACATTTATCAAGAGCATGGTGTATCTGTAATTTGCAGTTAAATTGTATTCTTTGATATCCTCACAGGATTTTTTAAGGATCTCAGCAGGGCCGGATTAAGGGAATGGAGGCCCCTGGGCTAAGGGGGCCTCCATTCCCCCGTGAGGGCCCCCCCCCCCGTGATCCGAGCTGCCCCCCCCCCCCACCTGGTGAGCCGAGCCATCCCCAAGGCACTTAACTCCTTCTCCTAGCATTGCAGTCCTTCCCTGGCGCGCTGTACACTCTTTACTGAGGAGATCTCGTGAGTGTGAGACCCACGAGATCTCCTCAGTAAGGAGACTACAGTGCGCCCCGGAGAAGGACCGCAGTGAAAGTGCTCAGCAGCATTGATCATGCTGGGGGCGCCCCCGCCCCCGACTGATCAATACTGCTGCTGAGCACTTTCAAGGGCCCCCTGGATGCCCGAGGCCCCTGGGCTGTAGCCCAGTTAGCCATATGATTAATCCAACCCTGGATCTCAGGAGTAATAGTGCAGAATGATGAAAAAAACAGGATGGGCTTGTTCTTACTCACTGACCAAGTTTAACTTTAACTTAAGACCAAGTTTTAGCTTTGGCTTCCGGTGATGAATATCTCCTTCAGACCTTGAAGGCGAGTATTACAAATACGTATGACTCTCTTTATGGGGCCAACTACTGCCCATACCCTTGTTTTCCACGTGAATATTCCTATCCCAATTATCCAACTGCTAATAAACAATAGGTACATTACTGTATCTCTGCAACTTCCTTCTTCGCTTAGAGGCACAATATAACACTACGCACTGAAGTAGGAC
Source organism: Mixophyes fleayi (assembly GCF_038048845.1). Lineage (NCBI taxonomy): Eukaryota > Metazoa > Chordata > Amphibia > Anura > Limnodynastidae > Mixophyes > Mixophyes fleayi. The sequence goes on from NC_134407.1 coordinate 53,276,935, forward strand.
CCAACAGGTACAGGTAGGGACTATACTAACCACTGTTTTGTCTGATGATCAAGTAAGAATACCCAACAAGACTAGCTGATTTCAGGATTGGTAAAGGTAGGATATTTGAGGTCACAAGCCAAGGAGGGAGAAGAAAGGTCAAGGTCACTAGCTAAGGTTAAAGGTTGGGGAAAGCAGGGTGGTCAAACAAGCCAAAGTTTACCAACAAAGTTTAAAAAGTCTTAAAAAGGTGGAATGCAGGCGTAGGCACAATTGAAGTTAAAATCCCATGCCAATTACAACATTCTTAGAACACAGGATGGCATAGTATACTGACATCACACAAACCTGAACACTATGCCATGACTTGAAATTATGATATAGTTACACAAAAAGAGGGACCACATACACTGGGGACCTGCATTAGGTAAGTTAGATATTGTTACGCACACAACTGATGTCTATGATCCAGTTCAACTGCACACTGCTATCTTTTTTTCTGTTATTAGAGCAGCTCTGTAAATATAGACCTGATTTTCACTAGACAGAATAAAAGCATATTGCTGATTGTTTGCTGTAGTTTAATGCAAACGCAACATTAGTAATTAAGGCAAAGAGAGAAGCCTTGTGCACATGGCATCTCTCACAAACACAAATATACAATTTAGCCACGTTCTTTGTGCTATATAAACCCTTTCTTTGTAATACCAAAACACCTAAAAAATTCTGTTAAAATTGAACTGAAGAGTACAGAGTATACAGCAGCGGTAATTAATTCATACTAAACCACAAACTATATGGAGTACCAAAACTTGTTGGATGGGGTGTTAACCACCAAATATAAAGGGGTCGCACAACCACCCATTACATTTTGTTACTATAGTGCACATGACTCTAGCCGGAGCCCAGGGCTTTACAGAAAAAAAAAAAAAAAAGCAGGATTGGTGGGATGAGGCAAGTAGGAATCACAAGCTACAATCAATAGATTTCAGCATTTGCTTTGGTCCTGCCACTCACCCCTTTCCCAGCCAGTTTAAGTTGGTTTTAAGTTGGCTGGCTTAACGAATTTGCCGGTTCTGCAATTACAGAACCAGCAGCACCCTAGGGGTGAAAGTGAAGCAGAAGTTAACCCCAATTAAAATATGTCAGGACAATGGCACCCCTTGGCAAGTAAATTGGTGCACCTTAATACAATGACTTACCTAAGTTGTATGCAGCTTTAAGAAGAGCATACTGTATATAGCGGGTAATTCATTATTAGGACAATGAAGGAAAATTAGAATCAAATGGTGGAAGATTGTTAATTACAATTTATAGTATTATAACAAACAGCCATACTGCTACTGTACAGTTTATAAATAATACAGAATACTGCAAGAGAACAATTTTACAGCATCATATTATACTACAGCAATTAAGTTTATGAATCTGGATCTGTGCACTTTTATGAACTTATTATTATCTACACTAATAGTACACGGTGACTATGAAAGTGAATTAATGTCATGTCCTGTACTCTGATATCATTTAGTAACTGTTCTGCAGAAATTCTGAAATTTTGATGTATTATTCAGCCCAGGCGCAGCTGCAGTTCCTGTTAAATTCTCTGCAATGCACAACTGGGTGTAAGCATAAAACGGGGACAAAAAGAGGGCAAGTACTGTCAAGTATGTTAATTGACTGTTCAAAGAACAGATCAAATATATGCCTATCAAAAATACCCAGTAAGCATAAAACAAATAAAAAAGTGTGTGTTGCGTAAAAAATGTTTGTTTGTAATAATATTGAAGGTGTGTGTAGAGGAAGCATATGAACAGGTTATCTGGTTATAATCACAGCAAGTCTTTGGGCCTCATTACTGAAACGCAAAATGATAGTGGCACAGTGTATAATCCTCTGACATTACACACCTAGATTTGCGCTGAGCAAGATGGCAGCATTTGTGGAGAAGCAGAAGTTCACCCCAAGCAATTGGCACCCCTTGCTAAGGAAGCAGTAGTTGCACGGCTGTGCCTAATTTTGCAGATTGTTGTAATGGAATGGTATTGATGCACCCCCAGAAGCAAGCCCCTACATGAGCTGTGCAAAGTGAGATATGGACAATACATAACATACAACCTAAGCAGTGGGAAGGGTGGGTGGTGAAGACCTTGGGGCTGTGATTAAATCAAAAACTTGCATCTTTCCGCCTGCAGAAAAAATACCAGTAGGTCACACCTCTGTAATAGCTGGTCACTAATCTAAAAAACAATGAGTAGTTTATGTGTGGGGTAGAAAATTTGCATCCCAGCACATTACGCAATAACGAACTACTACGTTTCGCAAATAACAAACTTGAGATAATGCAAACAAATGCAAATGTCCTATTTATGGTCATTTTTCTTTACAGTATAAAATATCTTGTGGCCATGAATTGCGAAATCTCAGTGAACTCTGTTAACTCATTTCATATGGGAGAGGTTTCCAAATAAACATTGTAGCAATCAAATTACTGAACGCACTGTTGCTTAATGCATTACCCAGGAAAACTTGTAGGCTGGAAGACATTCTGCAGCAATAAAACATAGAAAAGCTAAGAACCATAGAAGGAATAATACCAACAAGATACTGTAAGATTGTTATTAATATGTAAATATTTGATAAATACTAATTATATATATATATATATATATATATATATATATATATATATATATATATATACTATAAAACTAATCTGATTGGTTGCTATAGGCAACATCTCCACTTTTTCAAACCTGCAGTTTAGTAAATATACCCCTTGGTGTCTATATTCTTGATTATCATGCAAAAAACATGGATGCCATCTCATCAGGAGATGTTTCCTCTGCATATCTTCTCATGATCACATGTTGCTACAAAACTGGTGGATTGTTACCTGTTTCGGTCCCCCATGGAAATAAGTTACCCATGCACCCATGTGGGACTAGTGAAGTATGCCAATTCCCCTTTGCTGTGGTCAATAAATTCTGGCAAAGAATTGTGCCATAGAGAATCAATGAGAGCATTAGCAGTGAAGAAAGTTGTTAGACATCAACATCTTTTATGGAGAATACAAGACATATCTGTGATTATTTATCTGGAACATTGGAACAAATCAGTTAAGTCACTTTTTATGTTATCAAAAACTGCTATCAGTATAAAAGAGCCAGAAGGTTGCAAAAGAATAAAAGTCCAGTCTATGAAATACAATGCATGAGCCATTGCCAAGAATATGAATCACATTGTAACAAACATATCATATCATTTTTGTCCCATATCACTTTATTATTATAAAAGTATTTAAATAATCCACAATAATCCAATTTTATGTCATAAACACACTGCATTAGCCTTTTTCAGAATGGTGTATTCATGCACATGTAGTGATGCTACCCCAGTATGGCAAAGCAGAGATCATCAGGTTCTCTGCTTTGTTATTCGAGCTGCTGACTTATCAGCAACCTTAGTCACCTGTTTCAGGTGGTGATATATATCCATTACAGCTCATGACAATGTGGGGGAGGAGGCTTTTGAACACTGTAGTCAAAATTATACTGAACACAAATTATATTGGGGACATTGATGATAACTGGTGAACAGTGAAAAGAAGCTGTGACCCATAACAATACAACAAAAAGTTGTTTCAAATTCCTTAAATACAATGACAGAATCTAATTAGTAACAATGTGTTATAGCACCTTATGCTCTGGTTTAAAGCCAGAACTAGACCACAAAACACTCCCGACATGTAAAGCTCACCATCCTTCATTAGCATCTATTAGTGTCTATCTACTGACTTTTCTGCCAACACAGAAACATAGTGGGGCAGATAGTACATTGCCTGGTTACGTCTCCCAAGACTATTTTAGGCCATACAGTCCATTTTGATAAAAGTTTGGGCGTTCATGTCAGCTCATTAATACTCTGAAGCATGTCAGATCTTCTGGGAAGACTCCGAGAACTTGTCAGATTGCCAGTCTGTCTGCACAGGTTTTCATAAATGTCCTAACTTTACTTTAATCATCATTATCTTCCATTTATTTATATAGCACCACTAATTCTGTAGCGCTGTACAGAAAACTCACTGACCTCAGTCCCTGCACCATTGAAGCTTACAATCTAAATTCCCTAACATACACACACCGAGAGAGACTAAGGGCAATTTAATAACAGCCAATTAATCTACCAGTATGTTTTTGGAGTGTGGAAGGAAAACGGAGCACCAAGAGAAAACCCACGCAAACACGGGGAGAACATACAAACTCCACACAGATATGGCCATATTCAGGAATCGAACTTATGACCCCATTGCTGTGAGGCAGAAGTGCTAACCACTAAGCCACCGTTCCTCTTAACAGCATATATGAACATTTCATTTTTGGGTTTAGTTGTCCTTTAAGAGGACATTTTCCCAAGAAGTAGGAGCCCTGAGAACCATGCAATTATATTGACAAATAGAAAGGGCTACCTATTCAGCTAAAATGTTTTATATCCTGTCTCTGGTAACTGGCAACATTTATCTCTGATTTAGCATTGTCCAGGCCCTTCTTCTGACACCTGATTATCCCAACATCTTAGGGGGGGGATTAAATCCCCCCCTGAAGTAGCGCAGCGTTAAAACCATTACCGTTAATACAGTAATTTTAACCCTGATTTTTGCTCGCAGAAAAACCAGCTTTAAAGATTACCGTATTAATAGTAACAATACTCACTATTACAGTAATATGCGCAGGTCAATTGAATTCCCCCCTTAGAATGCAAAGTCAAATTCTAGCAAGATAATAATTCTGCTGGGACTTAATTATGGGATGTCAAGAGAATGACATAGCATGGCAAGACATAACATGAATTACCTGAATCTGGAGAACCAGAAGCCAAATACTAATTTGTCAACAACCAGGTACAATCAATCCCATCAAGTTAGCTATACAGTGGCCAGGGCACAGCAAAAGCCGCACAGGTATCCCATTCTATTTTGTTTGTGTGGAGTAAAAGTTTTAAAGGACTTCATTTATTAGAAAGTGCATATTGCTAAGTGTTTGTAGGCAGGGCTGATGCAGTAAACTACCCGCTCAGTAATATCTGAAGCCTGACTACAAGACCAGAAACAACAGATACTGCTGATTCTATAGTTTTCATATAGAATACTGTGTATAGAAAGGATACGTCAAAACAAAACAGTGAATATCTTAAGCTATATTTGGCAGTATTCCAGAAGAAAAAAAACCTGCAATTTTGTGTGCTTCATTGTGTCATACAAACATGATACTAATTCTACCAGTAAAGGGTGTTTGCATGGTCAGAAAAATTCTGGCAATAGCAGAAGGGGAAATCCAGACATTAGATTTGAGTTTGAGTCACTTCCCACTAAACAAAATTCAAATCACTTTCGTATTCAGTCTTGTACACCATATCTTATATCACAAATGCGCAAAAAATATTTGTAGAGCAAAAAGCACCCAGAAAGGATTACTTAGAACTATTACTATTTATTAACTGTAAGAAATTAACTTGCCTAACGTTTTAGCAATACTTTTGTAATATTACAACATGACCATTTATAGCATTCTGTTCACACATAGGTGCGAGTGCCAGCAGCATTCAGATTTTCTAGTAGACAGAGGTCCAACGCCAAGTGAACCCTTTGTATTTGGAGGCAAGGTGCTTCAATGTAATGAGCATGTATGCATGGAAATATACATAGTTAAATGTGCCTGTAATAAAACAATTATTTGAAATAATTACTATGATTTAGATCATGGCTGCTCTCCAAAGCATGTGTGTGGCCCCCAGCACTACACAGTTTTCCATAGCCTTTGTTGCATGCATTTTTGAATCTCATATGGCTTCCAGATACGGCTTTTACAGACATCACCGATTTAGATATTTGTGCTACATTTTTTAATAAAACAAAAACACTGCCTTTAAATATTCACAAGTAAAATAAATAATCTACTGATAATTATTGAGATATCAATTTTAATGAGGACTTGTTTACTCTTGAATAGAGACAGAAAACTGTTACTTGTTCTTAAATACATGTGGTTTATTTTCATTTACTTTTTATCAACTTTATTGATTTAAATATATTTAAAAAAGTGAATAAACTTTAGGGGGGGGGAAAAATCAATTCAGTTGTCTCTTTGCGTCCTCCACTTGCAAATGCAACATATGTTTAACGCTACATACACAATTTTGGCGCTTGTGCGCTGTGGAATGCATTTTTACATTGAGAAAATGGACTTATGCCCAACTCTAAAAGAGGCCTCTAATGTATAGAAGTGTAATAAAACCAACATAAATCAAGGCAGAATATGAATGTCGATTTGAAATCTCTGTGGGATTCAAGAGCTAGCACAATCCTAGCATAAAGGACACTTGTAGTTCCTTATTAGAGACCCAGCCACATAAAAAGGGAAGAGAGAGGCAAAAGGCCACAGATAGTGAAGCATGTATAAACTGCTTAGCTTTATTCACATATAATGCGTAAAACAAATGAACCTGTATCTGAAAACAAACATGGGGTATCCCAAGAATAAGAAGCACCTGGTCACTGCTACTGTTAGCTGTTCGTGGCATTCATGGAGAAGAAGTTGGCAACGCTATATTGAATCCCCCTGTGGAATTCACAGCATAGTATATAGCATAACACTTGACAGAGTGAAAACAAATAGCCACACACATAATGCATTTCGTGTCATCAGGGGGTGGCGTTGATTAACATTGGACACACTACAAGGAAAACAAAGTCCATAGTCAACCATACCTAATCCCAAAATACTAAATACGTTTAAAAAACAAATAATTTAAAAAAAAACATCAATAAGTACATGAATTATCATAACAGGATCAGTAATAAAGAGAATTAATGAGTCATAACACTAGCAACATTTGCAATGCAACAAGTAAAAACAATACGTCATACAAAATATATCTGAACCACTAATGGAACATTAACTACACACAATTTAATATCCAAGAATACAAAACATAATTATTTGTTCTCTAGAAATATCAATGTGTTGTACCATATTGAGCAACTGAAACAACGACAACCCCTATAGCCTAAATGATAAACAATGGTTATGTCTTCATTAAGGCCAAAAGGTATCAAAGAGGTTACTTGAAAAATCTAAAAGCATTTTTTTAGATCACCAAACTAAGGACATGTAATGATTTAAAATGTGCAGGTTTCTAATAGATGATCTTGGGTCTACTAGGAAGTACTTTATGCAATATCAAATCCATATATCTATGCAGATTTTAAGGCTTCATCTTTGCTGAATCTACACTCAATTTTTCGTACCCTCTTTCTTCAAACTTACAGGTTAATTGTTCAACTTGATGTTCGTAAAAAATATTCTCATTACAATTGCATCCAAGTCTAACAACTTGTGAGTGGGTATATTGTTTTTCCATTTTAAAAAATAGCAACTGCTGCAAAGAAGAAAATGTGTACACTCATGGCCAAACGTTTTGAGAATGACACAAGTATTGGTTTTCACAAAGTTTGCTGCTTCAGTGTTTTTAGAAGTGTCAAAGGCTTTTATTGATAATTACATTGAGTTTATGCAAAGAGTCAGTATTTGCAGTGTTGACCCTTCTTTTTGATGACCTCTGCAATTCGCCCTGGCATGCTGTCAAACAACTTCTGGGCCACATACTGACTGATGGCCACAAATTCTTGCCTAATCAATCCTTGGAGTTTGTCAGAATTTGTGGGTTTTTGTTTGTCCACCCACCTCTTGAGGATTGACCACAAGTTCTCAATGGGATTAAGGTCTTGGGATTTCCCTGTCCATAGACCCAAAATTTTGATATTTTGATCCCCAAGCCACTTAGTTATCACTTTTGCCTTATGGCAAGGTGCTCCATCATGCTAGAAACGGCATTGTTCACCACCAAACTGTTCTCAGATGGTTGGGAGAAGTTGCTCTTGGAGGATGTTTGGGTACCATTGTTTATACATGGCTGTGTTCTTAGGAAAAATTGTGAGTGAGCCCACTGTTTGGCTGAAAAGCAACCCCACACATGAATGGTCTTAGGATGCTTTCTGTTGGCAGGACTGATGGTAGCGCTCACCTTTCCTTCTCCGGACAAGCGTTTTTTCCAGATGCCCCAAACAATCTGAAAGGGGATTCTTCAGAGAAAATTACTTTACCCCAGTCCTCAGCAGTCCAATCCCTGTACCTTTTGCAGAATATCAGTCAGTCCCTGATGTTTTTCCTGGAGAGAAGTGGCTTCTTTGCTGGCCTTCTTGACACCAGGCCATCCTCCAAACGTCTGCGCCTCACTGTGCGTGCAGATGCACTCACACCTGCCTGCTGCCATTCCTGAGCAAACTCTGCACTGGTGGTGCCTTATCCAGCAGCTGAATCAACTTTAGAAGACAGTCCTGGCGCTTGCTGGATGTTCTTGAGCACCCCGAAGCCTTCTTCACAACTACTGAACCGCTCTCCTTGCTGGTCGAATAAATGGTTGATATAGGTGCAATCTTACTAGCTGCAATATCCTTGCCTGTGAAGCCCTTTTTTTGCAAATCAATGATGACTGCACATGTTTGCTTGCAGATAACCATGGTTAAAAACAATGATTTCAAGCACCACCCTCCTTTTAAAGCTTCCATTCTGTTATTCTAACTCAATCAGCATGACAGAGTAACCTCCAGCCTTGTCCTCGTCAACACTCTCACCTGTGTTAACGAGAGAATCACTGACCTGATGTCAGCCTTTTGTGACAGGGCTAAAATGCAGCGGAAATGTTGTTATTGGGATAAAGTTCATTGTCATGGCACAGAGGGACTTTGAAATTAATTGCAATTCATCTTATCACTTTTCAAGACATTCTGGAGTGCATGCAAATTGCCATCATAAAAACTGAGGCAACAGACTTTGTGAAAAATAATATTTGTGTCATTCGCAAAACTTTTGGCCATGATTGTATCTTTTTTAAAAAAGCAATATTTACAATCTTACCTAACAATTTCAAATATGGGTAATAATAATAATCATCTACTGTATGGGTGAATATAAGGTTCCAATTATTAACATTCAAATTGATATGAATTCTACCAAACTACCAATTAAAATGATGAAATTTTCAATATAAAACATTGATAAAAAAAAAAAAAATGTAATTTAATAATATAAATATTACTCCCAATTGCACATAAAAAGATTTCCATAACTCTGCACAAATTTCGTTCCATAAGCTCCCCTTTTAGTTGTACGTAACAATCATTAATAGAACATAAAATAACTGTGAGTCAATGTGAATAAAGGAATAGAATATACACTTAATTTTACAAATTTTAAATGTATTATTTTGTGTTAGATAGTATTCTATAGCTTATAGTCCCTTATTTACAAATGCACATCTATAGTTGAACAAATATAGGAATCATTCCATTTAAAATGTTCAGGAGCCTGTAAAATAGAGGTAAAAGTTGTCTGTTAAAAATACTACAAATTCTTGTAGTTGTAGATTAATTTAATGTGAGAGATTAAAAGCCAAAGAACTGGAGGGCATTTTAATGTTTTATTTGATTTTTAGGGTTATTACAGCGCTGGGGACAACGGGGAGTTTATTAAATAGACAGATGTACTTATATTGATTGTTTATTATATGTTGGAGCCCTTTATCTAATAGAACAAATAATTGTGGAATTCAACTGTAGAGACTCCAGTCAATATGGTACCTATATGGTATATCTGACTGCCTCATTTAAATGTCTATAGGCCTCTTGTATATATGATAAGGTGTCCAGACTACAACACCACATCTTTTGTCAGCTTCTTTTAATGTAAGCGATTTATCTTTCGTTAATGATTAGGGAGATTGTTTTTCAGCAAAAGTAAGATTGTGTACCAAATGTAGAAATGTATGTACTTTATCCAAGCTGACAAATATATCGATATTGCTTATTCATTACTCTACAGGATAATGTTTTGAAGCCAAATTACAATCAGGTTGATTAAAGGGAAATGGAGAGATAGTGAGTTCACTAAGCCCTATCTGATTGTTTTTATTAAATACATTGATCTTGTGGTGCTACAGTCACTGTGAGGAGCACTGTTATATATAATCACTGTGATAAATGCTGCTACACGTGATACTAAAAAGTGAAATGCTGGTGACACGGTTAGAAAACATTGGGGCAATTACAAAATATATTTTTATAGACTTTATGCATGGGACTCCAAATGTCAAGATACCATTACTTCCAGGGACTCCAAGTGCCAAATATTATAGATACAAATATATTTGTACAGATATGGGGACTTTAACAATTATCAGCAGCTCTTTCAAATAAAACACCTTATATACTAGGATTAGTGGTTAGATGTAATACAATTATATAAAAGAATAATATACATTATATAAGCTATGTACTGTATAAGACATTACTAAACTCGGGGGGGGGGAAGCATTTTTATCCGACTAGTGACTAAGAACAAGATAGCAATCAAAAAAACGTTCAGACAAAACATCATGAGATCTACAGGTAATATATGGCTTGTATTACTTAGGTTATTGTTTGACAAAGGACCTATGCACCAGGCCAGTACAAAATGTACCCTAAAAACTATTCACAATCTTTGGCAACTGTGCGTGCTGGTGCTCCTAGTCTACAATGGCCTTGGACAATCTTGTGATCATAGACATGACTTTAGTTAACAAGAAAATAACTTTGTTTAAAATGTAAGGAAATGACTATTGTATAGTTTTCACTAGTTTGTACTGCTGGCACAAAATGAAACTATTTCCTGTTTGCAACTACTATAGTTTAGTTTGGCTATGAAGGACTGTGTAACTATCCATTAAATTAATACTGCATTCACTTTTATTATATTTTCGCTTTGTCTACAGCTGCCTTTGAACTACAACTATCAGCATGCTCAGTAAGTCAGTGTTCATCAATAGATATAGAGGTACAGGTTAGGCTGGGTCCACACTGCAGAAATTTCTACAAATGCGATATAGTTACCAATTTTACCAACGGTTGGAAAAAAAAAGTCCCGCTTAGCATGCGGAGTCATGTGCACACACTAAACACGTTCTACAAGATTTACCTTCAGATCTGTGCTTTTCATCTATCATAACCTTCTGCGGAAAATATCCTGACTCTGCACACTCTGGAGAGATCCATGGACACTGTTGGCCGTCAGTGCCTACACACTGCAGGATTGGAACGGCATCATTCAACAAGATTTTTAGTCCGATTTAAAAATCAAATGAAACGATACAATGTGCTTTGGAATGATAATCGTACATTATTGGAGCGTACACACGAATGCGATATCGGGCCAAACGGTTTATCGTGTGATTGGACAGATAATCAGCTGAAGACCGTGTAGTGTGTACCCAACCTTAGTGAATACATTACAAATCAAATTATAAAACAATTAAATGAAGGCTGCATTCATAGTAAGAAGTACAATGAACATGTTCGATCAACCCCTGGCTACTAGCCTCTACAATCTTGTATAAGACCATGTTCTATGCTTGTTTGCTGCTTTTGGGGGTCTGTATACTTGTAATTTTTGTCACATGGTTTTCAGACAAGCATTAATTTTCATTTCTAAAAGTTGTCCACTGAAATGTTATATCTCATGCCAGTGAGCAACCAGTTCAACAAAACCTGTTGAAAATTGAACAACATTCCAATATCATATGATGTTCTTACACTCACCTAACGTACAGCAAAGTACCACCTGCTTTCAGACTAAGTCATAGCGACTTCCGAGTCAGATGGCAACTGCCGTAATTTTCAATACGATATCTATTTATCACACTTTTTATGAATGATTCAAAGATTGTTTTACAGAAAGTGTTTTATTTTATGCATTTAGTCCTGCTTACAAAAAAAACTCCATACCACTGTTCAATTCAATCTCAAATAATCAAACACAGTAAAAAACAATGTTCCATATAATATTTGGCCCAGAAGGCCTCTATAAAGCCTTGTACCCACAGCAAAAGCCCTCTCTGTCCACCTCTAAAACAGTCCTGTCCACCTCTAAAACAGTCCAGAGTTATTTTTATCTTGTAATAAAATGTGGGCACTCTATTTTAATAAAAATATTTTAACAAGTATTGTAAAATGTTCTACAGAACTGGGTTGTCATAGAAACAGTGTTGTTTATGCAAGTTGGCTAAAAGTATAAATGATCAAAAGACTAGACTGTTGGCAGAGTTTGTTATATCATCCTGCCAACTAAGCGCTAATTCTCCAGTCATATGTGATACCCTCATCACTGATAGGATCCTTCCCACTGCCTCTAATTTAATGAACAAATCAACTTGGTTTTCTAAGCAGAAAATTACATGAACAGAAATTACTCTAAAGCAATAAAAAACACAACTTACAAAACTTTATTACCTAAACCTCATCGCTCTTTTCTGTATTATTACGGGTGAAAATTATACTTTCCGCACTTTCTGTTCCTCTACCCACTGCCATATGCACTAAACCAGTATCTCTCAATAGAGATCAATAACATATATGCAATGATTTGTATCTCCTCAGTTCACTTATAGAAATTGGAGCAGAGGAGAGTTAATTATATAAAAGCTGTGTGCTCATAGCCTCATTTCTAAGAGCTGCCTGAGGAATTTCCTATATAAAATAACTGCCAAAATAGCACACCCATTAAACTGAATATGTTTCCTAGTGATAATTAAACAAAGGTAATTAATTATATATCATTCAGAACTCTAAGGATACCCTGGTTCTGTAAATAAAATATCAAAATTTAAAAGTAAATCAACATACACACACAAAACATATAAGGCTTTGCTAGTTGTCTATGGCATACTTCCCAAACTTCTCAATTTAGGAGGGACAGTCTCGATGTAAGGGCTCTGTCTCTCCATCACGGTCGGGACACCTTTGTCCCGTTCGGTGGGAAAGTTGGTAGGTATTCTAGCATACCACCGTATATATGCCCACTTTGACCACTGCTATGGGGTATAATTACCAACATGGTCCATACCAATAATGGGCAACATGATACACTTTGGAGGCCCCATTGTACGGCCCTCTAACCTTCAAAAGAGCCACACATTGGGCCTGATTCATTAATGAAAGTAAAGCAAAAAAATAGTAACTTTGAACCTTGGCAAAACCATGTTACAATGCAAGGGTTGCAAATTAGTTTATTGTTTTGCACATAAGGAAAATACTGGCTGTTTTTTCATGTAGCACACACATACTTGATAGCTTTATTTTTACACTGACATTTAAAGTTGATCTAGGACATGCCCTACCCCAATTATAAGGGTGCCCCCAAATTTTATATTCATCTCCCCTTCAAAGCAACATGGTTTTGCCAAGGTGCAAAGTTACTCATATTTTTTGCTTTACTTTCTTTAATGAATCAGGCCCATTGTCTTTAATTTCAGTAATACGATAAAACAATACATTTAAACAGAGAGACACCTCTCTGTAATAACATATCAGCAGGCATTTTAAATAAGTGTTACAAGTTATAACAAACCAATCTGCCAATAGAACACGAAGGAGCTGTGGGCCGCAGGTGAAGGCTCTGGTCCATAAAGTATTGATGTGCTGATACCCATAGCAACCAATCAGCTTTTATCAGTATAGGGCTATCATCCTAAACAAGGTGAACATGTTATGTGTTAATATTCATAACAGCATATGTTCTTAGTATCCCTTTTATTAAACAAGACCCTTTGTTAATAACACAAAGGAATTTTAAATTACCTTTTCCACTCCAAACGCACAGAGCCAGTGCAACATTTCTTTATATACAGTTATAATGTTGTAGCTACTTTATATGTGAATGTCACCGGCATTAGGCAGAAAATGAGGAGGCCATTTAAAATGTATACAAGATAATGCTTGACAAGCATAACATGCATGGCATAATGGTAGTTTACGGCAAACTACTTTTCAGTAAATAAAATATTACATATAAAACGTATGTGCTGTAACCAATAGCAAGCAGACATTAGGTTTTAATAGTGGAACTACTCAACAATGTTAAAAACTCACATCTGATTGGTTGCTAATAATAATATTTGTTCTTTATTGATATAGCAACTTTCAGTCAATAGAACTCAAAGAACTTTACAATGTTGCATAAGGTGAGACAGCCATCTTGGCCGCACTCAGCTGCTATGCTATGGAGTCATTCCCTGCCCAAACGGAGCTTGCAGTCTAAATTCCCTAACGCACACTATGGCCAATTAACTAACCAGTATGTTTTTTGGACTGTGTGGTAGGAAACCGGAATTCCCGGAGGGAGCAACATTAACACTTGGAAGAACATACAAACCCCACACCAATAGGGCCATGGTGGGAATTTAATCCATGACCTCAACGCTGTGAGGTAGCAATGCTAACCACTGGGCCACCTTGCTATTGCTCACAATAAAATTGTATAAGCCCATATTTCTATGCCGAAACAATATAACAAATTGATAAATGTTGTTTGTGTAGTATTATTTATTGACTTCAAAGAAAAAATAAAGTACAAGGGGGTCAACAACAATCTTAACCTTATATCACCAACACAACAAATACAGTTTGTATTTCCCACATGACTGCTGTATTGTTGCAGCAGATTATATTTAAAACATAAGTAAAGGATGTGCCATTTCTGTAAAGCATAAATACCATTAACCATTCAAAGCGAGTACTCATCGCAGTCACCGATCTGCAGTAATCAAAGCGCAAAGCTCAGTAAGTGGTACATACTAAAGAGAGCTGCAAGTGAACCCAGAGAAAAGATGCAGAACCTAATAGAATTACCAACATTACCCCATTTAGGTATAAGTATAAAGGCTTTGCTCTGTACCAGGCCATGCTTTCGGGAGCACAATGCAGGAATCTTATTTGGTTAGTAGGAAAATCACTGGGAGGGATACCAGCACTCAGACATATATACAAACATAAATACAAGGCTGGTCTGATTGGCCAAAATTGGTCAAGAGCTTTTATTGTTTACTTGAGCACTAGATGGGTTTTTATGTACTTTATTTCCGCTCTTAGTGTGCAAACGATATGATATCCTTAAGGGCATACACAGGCTATGCGATTACTAATATTCTGATACAAACAGAAGTGCAGCTTCTGCATACTTAGCATTACATACACAATATTTTGTTGTATTATTACTCGGAGTCTCCTCATATTTACTCAATTATTGTTGCATATGATTTGAGAAGCTTTTTGTTTATAAGATTAAACAAAACAAACAAAAACAGCATAACTATGTGTAGTAGAAACAGATCTCAGCATTACGCTACCCTGGTATAATTAGATTAGTGTCACATAGATGACAGCCAAGCTTGTAATCCATTTGTAGCACACTCACAGCAATCACTGGATTGCTAGCAGAACTGTTCAGGAAATATACAGAAGAATTGCTACAGAATAGCTGCGACATGGCACATAATTAACTTATCAGTCAGTGTGAACACAGGAACCATACACTGTAGAACTGAATATGCCACATTCATACATTCCAACACTATCTATAATCTGGACTGAGATAACAGGGAACATATAACACATTTTAAATGTCAAAATAAATATATTCCCTCTGAATTATAACAGGCAAAAACACTTTCAAATTGTGTTTCTCCTATTGGTCATTTGCCATAATTCATAACATGTCGGATATCTGAATTGGTACTTTTTATTGTATGAATGCAAATAAAGTAAAAAAGGCCATTTTGCAGTCCCACAATACTGATGACAAATAACATATCAGCAAAACGCAACACAAAAGTGACATAGCTTAATACACCATTTAAAAAACAGTCACTTCAGCAAGATATTTACATACAATTATCCCAAAGTATTCTCTCTGCAAATGAGAACATGGATAAAAATCTCTTAATATGGTTACCACAATACCGTGCATAGAATACTGCTACACACTGAGGAATTGACAAAGATGTTAGATACATATAGAAAAATGGGAACTGTAAGGACAATGAACAAAACATTGTTTAAGTGGAGTTGTTGTTTTTCAGATAAGTAAAAGAGGGACTTCACAGTCGTGCCCTATAATCACTGAAGAGTTATCTAGGCATGAACACAACAAACCATACCCAGAATATAGACAGCTATATAACAAGTACAGCCGTACACATAATCTAAAACTGTAAAAACATATGCATTCAACTTATCAATATCTGCATAACATTATATCATCGGTGCTTATGTACATACTGCATTTTCTAGAACTAGAGTGACATAATCGTATCAGGTAACTGGGAGGGGTGTTGTTGCTGCACGTAATGCACAGACTGCAGAGCAGAAGGGGGCAAACGATGGCTCTCCAGCTGATGTGGAACTACTGGTCCCTGCGTGTTGTATGCTGTGACTTGTAGTCCCACAACAGCTGGAAGCCACATTGACCCCCTTCTGCAGTATAGCCTAAACTGCACAAATGTTGTGTAAACATGCATGAAGTTCCGACCTGTGTGAAGACGGTGTCCGTTAGTCTCCGGTCCCAGCCGTCGTCACAGAGAATGCAGGAGGCAGAGATACCCGCTGCTCATACAGGGAATGGCCCGGAGCACACAGCTACCACACCAGGGAATGTCACAGACCTATCAGCTGCTCGCGTCAGACAGTACAGCTCAGGTGCGCCAGATGACAACTGACAGCAATACTTCCGCGTTGTGCTGCGGCCTGGCGGCCAATGACGGACGGGCAAGAACAGGCTCCGTGTTCTTCCTGCCATTAGTCAGTAGAGGGCGATGGACGTTACTATCGCTCTATTAGACATACTATTATTGGGTGTTTACCAGAGTCTGGAGTTAAAATGTTCAACAGTGGAATAGAAATATATATATTTTATGTATCATACAGCAGTTCGTGATATGAATATAGAATGGATGTAGTTGGATGGATGGAAATCTTTTGAACATTCATCCAACAAGAACTATTAATCCGGTAGAATACAAGGGCATATTGGGACTTTAAGTGGACCTGGAAAAAAATCTTGAAGTGGCCTCATGTTAGCAGGGTCAACACAAAAGTAGGTAGGATTAGCACACCATTATCCATAACAGACCATGCTAGTGACCTTCATAAAATACAGATTACATCCTAGTTCTCTCCATACAATGCAGAGAGCATCCTAGAGTACAATACAAACTGCATCGTAGTGATAACCATATAATGCAGAAACCATCTTAATGACCTCCATACAATACAAAGTGCAGCTTAGTGACACGTGTACAATACCGATAGCATTCTAGTGACCAGTATACATCACAGAGAGCATCCTAATGATTAATATACAACACAGAGAGCATCATAGTGACAGCCTTATAATATAGAGAGCATGCAATGCAGAAAGCATTCTAGTTACAGATATTTAATACAAAGTGTTCTAGCGAAAAATATTCAATACAGAGAGCATATTAGTTATATATATTAAATACAAAGTGCATCCTTATACACCATAATCATCATAATATCCACCATACAATATAGAGAATTTCCCAGCAACCACCATACAATACAGAGAGCATCCTAGTGACCCCCATACAATACAGAGAGCATCCTAGTAATAACAATAAAGAGGTCACCCTAGTAATAGATACAATACAGAATACATCATAGTAATAGATTTACAGTACAGAAACCATCCTAGTAATAGATATACAATACATAAAGAATCCTAGTGTCCGCCCTACAATACATAAATATTGCGACTACCATTCAATACAAAGAGCATCCCATTGTCCTCAGTGCTGGATTAAAGAGGGGGGCACAGAGAGCACGATTTCTGGGCCCCACTCATTCAGGAGGCCCCCAGATGTCAGAGGCAGGCAGTACAGAGGGTGCAGTATAGACACAGCCGTCATTTGGAATTGTACACTAAGGGAGCGTCAGTTAGACCAACCCCATTCCTCTGAGCAACTAATCGCATGCTACCTCTTCCCACATGGAGGCAGCATGTGGCCACTCTTCACCTCATCCTGTTCTGCTGAAGTCAATGGAGTTTGGTGGCTGCCGATCAGAAATGGTGAAGATGAATGGAGGCATAATCATGTCCAACACCACATAACTGAACCTGGCAGGTAAGCACAATATTATGGTTCCTAGTCAAAAATCTGAAAACCCCATTTTTATTCATCCATCTCAAAACCCAATTTTTTTGTTGAATAAAGGTACAAAAAACAAATATAAGAAATTACATTAAAGAGTGATGTGAAACATAAATTAGACATACTTTATAGTACAACACAAGACATATGGCATACAATATAACGGTTTCAACAGGCAATGGATGTGAAGGGGAAGGTAGGTGAAGGGGGTAGGGTAGGGTGATCACAGGCCCGAAGCTTTATTGATAGACAGACATAAATAAGGGAGTGTTCATAATTAAAGGCAAGACATTCAATAAACGTCAAGCATCGTGGTGGGGGAAGAATGGAGTGGGAAGAGATGGTGAGTCACAGGCCCAAGCCTTTATTGAGAAACAGACACAGATAGTGAGAAGGGGAAGAAGGAGAAGAATTCAATCCTCTTCCTGAATCTCAAAACCCCATTTCCCCTTCTGTTGATAGATTTTTGAAACACAGTTGGTGGGTTATTCCTTACTGAGGATGTATGCACTTTCAGGCAAATTTATGAAAGGGAAAAAAGACCTATTACCACCGAATATGGGAGTCTTCACAGATGATAGGGCTTCTTTAGTTTTCGCTCTATACATTAAAGGTTTACTGCCAGCAATAATCCTGCTAACACAAACCTGTCGGTGGCAGATTTTCTGGCAAAATCTTCTTTATGGAAAGTTAACAATGTGGTCCTGGAGTATGCTCATATGTCCACTGTTGCCCTTTGCTGATGTACTAATCATACTAATATCATCTTAAGCACAGTTGCTTGTGAAACATTGGTAAAGTGAGCTGTCCTTGTCACTAAAGTGCCTTCCAAATGCACTGCAACAGTTACCCCTTTACAGCCACGTTAGCCATAAATTTAGTAAACCAGCATACTCCAGCATTTTTATACACAACCCTGACAATGCTGGATATTATTTGCTTAATTAAATGCTTGATTTCAATATACTTAGTGTTCCTCATTTACCCAGACATTTCCATTTCATCATCATTTACATAGTGCCATTAATTCTGCAGCGCTTTACAGAGAACTCATTCACATCAGTCCCTGCCCCATTGGAGCTTACAGTCTAAATTCCCTAACACACACACACAGACTTGGGTCAATTTGTCAGCAGCCAATTAACCTACCAGTATGTTTTTGGAGAGTGGGAGGAAACCGGAGCACCCGGAGGAAACCCACGCAAACACAGGGAAAACATACAAACTCCACACAGATAATGGGATGTCAGAGGTGCAGTACCTGGGTTGTCCTGTGGGGGGAGGTAGTGTTAAGCCAGAACCAGCTAAGGTAGAGGCAATCCGAGACTGGCCCCGCCCCACAATCCAAAGACAAGTACTGGCTTTCTTAGGGACTGCAGGGTACTACAGACATTTCATCCCAGACTTCAGCACTGTAGCAAAGCCCCTGACAGATATCACTAAGAAGAAACTCCCCAAAGTAGATGACTGGATATCTGCTTGTGAGCTGGCATTTCAATCATTAAAGGAAGCCCTGGTTCGTGCTTCAATACTGCTGGCGCCCAATTATGACAAGGACTTTATTGTGCAAACTGATGCGTCACAGTATGGACTGGGAGCAGTACTTAACCAGATGGAGCCAGATGGGCAGGAGCACCCTGTGGCCTATTTGACCAGAGAACTGCTAAACCGGGAGGTGGGGTATGCCACAATTGAGAAGGAAGGTTTGGCCATTGCTTGGGCAGTGAAAAAACTTCAACCTTATTTGTATGAGCAACATTTTACTGTGGTGACTGATCATAATCCTTTAAAGTGGCTAAAACACACTTTAGAGGAAAATGGCAGATTGCCGCGTTGATGCCTTGCCCTTCAAATTTATGACTTTCACATAATTCACAAGCAAGGAACGGTTCACAGCAATGTGGATGGACTGTCTCGGCAGGAAGAGCCAGATCCCACAGGGCACCCCAGCTAACCCTAAGAGACTGCGGGACCAGGAGTCAAATCGTGGGGTCATGGCTCGCTGATAGAACGCATGGACTAGAGGGGGGTGGAGTATGGCCGGGTCCCCCAAGTGCCATCTTGAAATGGTCTCCGCCGCCGGGAGGGTTAATACTTGGCGCCAGAGGGGTTATAGCCCCAGCGCTAGGCGCCACGGGTATAAGCAAGTATGTTAAAATGTTTTAAATGTAAATAAAAATGTATTTTAAGATGTGCGCTGCAGCGCACACCCAGCACTGCAGCAGGGAAAGGGTTAAACCCCATCAAGTGTAAAAGTGTAATTAAAATAAAAATACATGTAAATATTTAGAGTGTCGGTGCTGCATCGCCGATAGCTAACCGGCGTGCAGCACCAGAGGGGTTAACTCCCAGTGCTAGGCGCCGAGAGCGTGATTATATGTACATTAACTGTAAATGTGTTTAAATGTAGGATGTATGTGTATAAAGTGAATGGAAATGTATATAAATAAAGATAAACATTTACCCTGTCCCTGGTGGTCCAGAAGGGGCTGCAGGAGCAGCCCTGGATCCCTCACCCCCCGGCAGCCGGCTTCAGTGGCTGCCGGAGGGACTGTAACACTAGCCTCCTGCAATCAAACACCTCCGGGAGGTGCAGCACCTCCTGGGGGTCCCGGGAACCTAAGTCCCTAGCTGGAGCTCAGAGAGCTTCAACTAGCGACAGGGCAAGGACTGCTGCCCCGGAATCTGGCTGCTCTCCCATGGTACTATTTTTGGCCAGGGAGCAGAGCCAGACCCCAGAGCACGGTCCCTGGAAGTAACTTTAGGCGGGAGATTTAAAAGATAAATCTCTCACCCCAGACAGACAGGCACCAGGGGAGGAGAGTGGGCTGAGCCCTCCTCTCCCTAGCAGTTTAAGGACAGGGGTGAAGTACACTCCCCTCTGCCATTAGCAGCAATGCTAAAGGTGTTGACCTCTCTGGGTTGATTCATATGCAGGCTGCATGAATAAACCCAGATTGGTTAAAGGGACAGGAGGCCGGATTGCCTCCTGATAAGACTAATCTCCAAATGTGTATAAAAAAGGCTCTGTTTTGTATTAAAAGTCGTTCTTCTGGTTCCATCTGACCTGATCACTTGAACCTTCAACCAGTGTAACTGCAAATAAACATCACTTGCTTCAAAGACCTGCTTGAAAACATCGTCCATTCTGAAAATCCTGTGACCTACAGATTAGACACAAAATCTAATCCGTTCCCGGCTGTTTCTGAAGTTTGGACCCAGCATCCAGTACCACCACTCTGTCCGCTACCCAGCAGCTCTGGCCAATGTGATAGGCTAGGGGGGATCCATCCACAGCAACCCTGATCCATAGGAAGAGGTCAGGAGTACCAGCCCAGGTACACTCGCAGTTTCAATTATCCAAAAGAAACCGGGTTCTGGATGCCGGTAAAGGAGTCCAGTGGTGGCAGCATTTGTAAGCCCCTCCTACTGCAGTGAGAGGGCGCATTTGGGATAACGAAAGAGAAAGGTGGCAAAGTAAGCCCAGCCGGTTGCCAGCGACAACAGACAGGGTGGTATAGGTGGTCCATCCTGTCACAGATTTCTATTTTTTTGTCCACTATCGGTATATGCCATTTGTAAATATATGTAAATAGACCAAGTAAATAATGTTTAGCATTATTTAGCAATATTTAGCATTTATTTCCTGTAGTTAGTTTTCACTTAGTAGTTAGATAATGGGTACATGTTTTTTTCCCCCCTTAATTTGGAATCTTAATTTGGAACACAGCCAAATTAAGATTCCTAAGTAAGATTCCAAATAACCCTAAGCATTGTGAAGTTTCAAAGCTGAAAGCATCATATTTTCTTTTTTGTTGCTATTTTATTGACCAATATAGTGTTCACTGTATGAATTACTGTTAGTCCTAATATTATTATTATTATTATTATTGTAGTTTTGTAAGGTGCCACAGTGCTCCGCAGCGCTGTACAGTAGGGAAAATAGGACATTCATAAAACAAGGACATGAATAAAACAAGGATATACAAGGCAGACAAAATACAAGCAGATATGAAAACAAACGGTAGAGGACCCTGCCCATTAGAGAGCTTCTAGGTGGAAAGGGCACAGCTGAAACAAAAGGAGCGAGTGTGGCTTAGAGAGGAGTTTGAGACAGCTGTGAGTGTGTATTAGTGTGAATAGTATCATCAGGGATAAGGTAAACTTTAAAAAAAAGAGATGGGTTGTTAGAAAACGTCTAAAGATTTGAAGGCTGTGGGAAAGCCTGATTGGGCGTGGTAGGGAATTCCATAAGTGGGGAGCAGCACAGGAGAAGTCTTGTAGGAGCGAGTGAGACGAATAAAGCAGAAGGTGGAGTCAAATGTGACACCAAGGCAGCGGGCTTGGGATACTGAGGAATTTGTAGTGTTATTAACAGTGAGGGAGATTTGAGGGGAGATGGTGATTCTGGCAGAAGGGAAGATAATAAGCTCTGTTTTGGATATGTTGAGCTTTAGGTAGCGTTGGTACATCCATGTGCAGATAGCTGAAAGATAGTTGGTTACACGAGACAGTACAGAAGGAGAGGACAGGGGAAGAGATATAGATTTGGGTGTCATCAGCATAGAGGTGGTACTGTAGGCCAAATGAGCGAATTAGTGCCTGTCACCGATTCAGAGTCAGAATGGGCCTCGAATTCTGCTCAGGTGGATACTACCCCCAGAGAGGTGCAGAGTCTAACGGGAAGAGAGGTTTTCACCAGGGATCCCTGCAAGGGGATATGGGCTTAGCGCAGTGGTTCCCAAACTTTTGCAGTTCGC
This sequence comes from Mixophyes fleayi, assembly GCF_038048845.1. Classification (NCBI taxonomy): domain Eukaryota; kingdom Metazoa; phylum Chordata; class Amphibia; order Anura; family Limnodynastidae; genus Mixophyes; species Mixophyes fleayi. Next base: position 53,299,773 of record NC_134407.1, read on the forward strand.
GGCACCCTTAGAGTCTCCATAATTGTTTCAAGGCACCCCTCCAAAATAATTACCGAGCAGTCCTGTTTTAGAAGTGGTTGGGTCAAAAAAATTTAATAAGTATTTAGGTCAGGACAGAAATACTTATTTAGTTGTATGCAAAAATGCCCCTCTGCATCCAGACACTCTGCCCCCTCTGCATCCAGACACTCTGCCCCCTCTCACGCTGCCCCCTCTGCCCTCAGCCACACTGTCCCCCTCATCTGCCCTCTGCCACGCTGTCCCCCTCCTCTGCCACACTATCCCCCTCCTCTGCCACACTGTCCCTCTCCTCTGCCCTCTGCCACACTGTCTCCCTCCTCTGCCACGCTGTCCCCCTCCTCTGCCACGCTGTCCCCCTCCTCTGCCCTCTGCCACGCTGTCCCCCTCCTCTGCCACGCTGTCCCCCTCCTCTGCCACGCTGTTCCCTGCCCTCTGCCACAGTGGTGCCGTGGGCCAGCCAGGGAAAAAACAACAAAACAAAAACTTACAAATCCGCCGGGTGCCGGGACCCAGCATCCTCCTCTCTCATGCAGCTTGTTAATGTACAAATCTGCGCGGCGCCGGGTGCCGGGACCCAGCATCTTCCTCTCTCACGCTGCGTGAGAGAGGAGGATGCTGGGTCCCGGTGTAAGTTTTTGTTTTGTAGTTTATTCCCTGTCTGGCCTGCGGCACCCCTGTCACAGCGCCGCGGCACCCCTGGTAGCCGCGGCACACAGTTTGGGAACCACCGGCTTAGCAGGTCTCTAACTGCAGGTCACGGTCCTTTAAGGGGGCGATAAGCGAGACTAGATGGGTGGTCAGGAGATAAAGGTGGCAATGTGGATATGTCAGAGCATTGAGGCAAGTCCAACAGTAAGTGGTAGTTTTAGATAACAAGAGAGAGCAACAGTCTATGGGGTGCTGCTGCACCAAAATTCTGGTGAACAGGATGGCCCTAGAGTAGGATCGGAGGAGAGGCACAATGGTCTGCAGAGAGACAGCAGCATCTCTAGACCGTGGAGAAGGTGAATCAGGTATGCACAAAAAAAGCAAGGTTGCAGGATGGTGAAGTCCTGATAAGCTGGAAGCCCTGGAGCAGGATCAGAGGTGATGTGCAACAATCTGCAGCATTGTTGCTAAATACAACGAACAACAAGGTGTAAGCAATAAACAGGAGCCAGAGGAGGCAACATCCTAACAGGTAAGGAGACCTGAAAATCTGGTACCTTAGTAGGGAGACAGGTGCTTTAAATAGACAGGGCTGATAGGCAATTAGCCAATCAAGTGAATGCAGGAAGTTTTGAAAAGACCCGGGGTTAAATGTATCAAGCTCCGATTTTGAAAATCCAGCGATTTTTTCGGGAGAGTTGAAACTTGCAGATGTATGAAGCTAAGATTTCATGTAAAATCGCCAGAGATGTGTTTCTGTCAAAATCGCTGTTTCCAAAATAGATAGAGATTAAAGTCCCGACTGTTTGCCACTCTAGCTATACAAGTCTTTAGTCTTTAATGTATGAAGCTACGATTAAGCAAACTCTCCTGAGTTTGCTTTAAAAATTGCTAGATACAACACACTGCAGCCTAGCAGTGTGATTAGTAAACACATCACTGTTACACTGCCTGTCTATACAGCCAGAGCTGTCAAAAGTTTAAAAATAGATAAAAGTTTTTTTAAAAAAGGCGGGGGGGGGGGGGGGGGGGGCTACTGCTGGTTGCGTGAAAATCAGGGAAAAATTTGCGTGTGGTCCCCCCGATTTTTACATAACCAGCACAAGGCAAACCAGCCGGGGTGGGTAGCACTATAACAGGAGGACACGAGGCAGGGGTCTCCCTGCCATAATGACAACCAACCCCAGGATGTTCAGAAAATGAGCGGGCCCCCCCTCTAGGGGCACCCAGCCCAGTGATGAAAGCACTAGGACTCTTCCTACACCCCTGGGCGGTGGGTGTAGCGTAATAGCGGTGAAAATTAAGTTAAAAAAAAACAAAAAACAGACACCATTTTGTTTTGTGGAACTATAAGTCCCAGCCAGCCCGGGCTGCCATAAACAGTGTGGGCATGCTGATGCTTGTATAACTACAAGCACCAGAATACCCATGGCAGCCAGGGCATGCTGGCACTTGGAGAACCACAAGTGCCAACATGCGCTAACACCCAGGGCTGGCTGAGTCCTGTAGTTCCACAAAACCAAATGTTAAATAAACCACAACTCCCTGTTTTTAACCACAACATTTTAATAAAAATAATAAAACCCCAATATATACAATACACACCCTCATTCATACCACATAAATTTATTAAAAATAAGAAAACCCCAATATACTCACCAATCAGATTTCTTCTTCTTTCGTCAGCAGCTTTTAATCCAAAAATGCTTGTAAACCATGTCCAAATAAATTTGTAATTCCAAAAGTCCATGCTTGTAAAAATCTTCAGATCTTCTGGCCAGGAGGGCATCCTTGTTGATTGCAGTCTTCTTATCATTGCTGAAATAGAAATAATAGGGCTGGCAGGCTCAGTGTTCTAAACTTGCGGTCAAATTGTACGGTGTTATATAGGTTACACACAAAGAGGAGAACTCCATTGCTAATTGTCATTGCTGAAATAGAAATAATAGTGCTGGCCTTCTCGGTCTTCTAAATTTGCAGTCAAATTGTACAGTGTTATATAGGTAACAGACAAAGAGGAGAGCTCCATTGCTAATTGTCTTTGCTGAAATAAAAGGGTTGGCAGTGTTGTTCTTAATCTGCAGTCACATTGTACTGTGTTATAAAAATGGATTCACAGCAGTACACAGAAGACCAGGAGCACTAAGCAGCTGCTGGTACCACTCATGATGATAGTAATCCCTCTACATCATCTAAAACCTATGTAAAAGTGCATAATGTTTTTAAGTTAGGGAAACAAAAATGTAAAAAAACACCTTTTACCTTGATCAAGAAAAAAAGACCTGTAATCCAGGTAAAGTTATCTGCAGAAAAAATAGAATTGCCAACATGCCATTCTACACACGCAGTGGCAAGGAAAGAATGAAGCCTTTCTCTATGAGTGCTTGTTCTGCAACTGTCATTGAGGCATCTTCTTGTAAGGACAGTCATGACCAAGCAAGACCTTGTCATTTGGACTCCAAAAGTGGTGTCCAAATACTTTTACGTGTAAAAGCCGATGTTGTTTGTGTAAGTCCTGCACCAGTGGAAGCAGTTCTTGCATGTGATAAGAAGAAGGCCATTGTCATGCCTGGGCATAAGACCAAAAAAATCCACCTCTTATGTGTGGAATTATTTTTACCCAAATCCTGACAACAGTTGTGTAGTCATTTGTAGCGTTTGTAAAGTCACAGTAATATAAGCATTGATGTCTAAATAGACGTGTATATGTATTACCTTCCACTTTGCTGCTGTCTCAACAGTATTGCAAAAAGTGTTTGTAATCTGCACTTTACGTCAAAAGTACCTAACTATATTATAATTTTTTGGGAATTGGGGCTGATTCGAATCACAGTGATGAACTTGCTTTTTGCTGTGAATTACAATGGCTCTTTTTAGTGCATTGTCTGGCACCCTGGATTGGTCTGGGTCTGATAAAAGCACGAATCCCAGGGGAAGGGGAGGTCAGCGCTCATCGCCATGTATTAGCTGTAGAATTACCACAGTTATCCAAAGAATGGGTGGAGCGAACAAATGAACCATAACTGATTTCATGATCCAAGGACAATTCCATCTTGTACCACTTTTCTTTTCTGCCAGTGCGTGTGTGGCAATGTTTCCTAGATGTGCTATGAAATGCCGTGTGTTTGTGTCATTGCTCTGTCGCTTAGCACCCAGCCAGGTCGCTGCAGTCTTTGTTTGAAAGTGTATGAAAATAATATTGTGACCTGTGAGGTGGTCAAAATTGACTGCAAATGACTTGAAATTAGTGTTATTAAGGTTAATAATAATGTAGGGGGGGGGAGAGAAAATATGTGATTTTAGCAACAACACAAAAATCTGGATTTTAGAAGAAAAAAAAACGGGATTTTAGAAAAAAAAAAACAGGATTTTAGGGGAAAAAAACGGGAACCAAAACCAAAACACGCAAGGGCAGTTTTGCCAAAACCAAAACACAAAGTTAATCTAGATCCAAAACCAAAACCAGAATACGGGGGTCAGTAAACATCTCTAGTTTGACACTCTAGGCAAACTGCTGAGAGTAGAGCTACCTACATGAAGTGTGGGGGGTTGGTAACATGCAACGGAGTACACAGAGTTTGTAGACGCTGTCCTGGTAGCGAGTAGGGTGTACTAAGGTACACAAAGGTGGTGGCACTGGTTGAACAGCACATAGCCTGCAATAAGTTATACAGAGGTGGTGGCACTGTAAAGGCATAAAACAAATGATTACAATGGAGTATATCACAGTGCCTGTGTAGAACAGAGATAAACAGCAAGTGTAGCCAAGTGCACACACACAGATGATTATAACTAGCAGAAAGGATTGACACAACCAAATACACTACTTCAACAGGGATCCCCGCAAGAGGATATGGACTTCGCTCAGTGAGGACCCAGGTCGCAGCCCAGTCTAGTTGGTTCCCTCTGTAAAAAAGTACTAAGCTGGTATGAGCACTCTGTCGAAAACACCTCTGATGTAAATGGGGGTATGGGTGTGCTGCTGTTGGGGAGACTGGACACAGGAGTTGAGCTGTTATACTTCCTAGCATAGTCCTGGGGTGGCAGTATTGATGTTGGACACAGTTGATATTCAGGCAAAGAGGAGGGCATGGAGCAGGTTCTTATAGTGGCTGGTTGATTGGGGATTCCCCACATCTGTCATCAGTACTGAAGGTTAGTGGTAACACTTGAGAGAGATGTTTATGTCATTTCTAGGCTGAGGCTGAGCCTAGCTGCATTCTGTTAAGGATTCTAATTGGGAAGGCTAGCAATCTGTGGACTGCTGAGTGTTGAAGGCAGGCTAGTGATGTCTAAGACTGCTGGTACTGACAATGGGCCTGCCATTCTCACCTATTTTTATAATTTCTTTTCTTATTTTAATGTATGTTTTCATTGTTGATTTAGATGGGTAGGCTGGGGTTTGGTATCCAAGGTTCTGGTTTAGTTGTTTTGGGCTTATAAAAATAAAAACCCTTACATTGGCGTCCTTGCTGAATAGCTGGCCACACTCTAGGACCAGTCATCTTATTAAATATCCTGTGGCTGACAGCGGGGCACAGCCTCCTTTTAATGATTTAGCCCCATGACTTCTAGAACCTGCTAATGGTGCTAAAATCATCGCTAAAGAACACCTGAGTTGTAGTACTGTGGAGTGTTAAGAAAGAAAGCCAGACTGAAGAAGATCCAATAGATTGTGGAAAGGAAGCGTGTGAGGTGAGTGTAGGTAAGTCTCTCTAGAAGCGAATAACAACCAATCAGAGTCTAGCTATCATTTGTTTAGTACACTCTACAAAATGACATCAAGAATCTGATTGGTTGCTATAGGCAACATCAGGGGCGGGCTGGGCCGGGGGGCAGGGGCCGAACAGAAAATTTATATTTTGGACCGGTGCATAAACCGGCCCAAGTCTCTATTATTTGGTGGCTGGCCCTTCCTGCGTGACTAGCCACCTTCCACCATTGGCCGCTTCCGCGGACCCTCCCCCACACCTTGGCTTGTCACATGGGACGCGCACCACGTGACAGGTGCCGTCCCATGTCTGAACAGTGCAGTGCCGTGGGTGGAATAAGGTAAGTGTGTGTCTGAAGCATATATTGTGTGTGTGTGTGTGACGTATGTATTGTGTGTGTGTGTGGGGGGGGCAGTATATATATTGTGTGTGTGGGCACTATATATATATTGTGTGTGTGTGGGCACTATATATATTGTGTTTGTGTGGGCACTATATATATTGTGTGTGTGTGGGGACTATATATATTGTGTGTGTGTGTGTGTGGACACTATATATATTGTGTGTGTGGGCACTATATATATTGTGCGTGTGTGAGCACTATATATAAATATATTGTGTGTGTGTGGGGGCACTATATATATATATTTATATTGTGTGTGTGTGGGCACTATATATATTGTGTGTATGTGTGTGTGTGGGGGCAGTATATAAACTATAGTATGTGAGTGTGGGGGTCAGTATATAAATATAGTGTGTGTGGTGGTGGGGCAGTATATAAATATAGAGATATGTCCTGCTTCACCGTGTACTGCTCGTGAAGGCAGAACTGTGTGCCCCTAACAGTAGTGCACACAGTATTGCCTGTGTTCTTGTCTAAAATGATAACCATGCTACTTCATAGGGGGTTACCCTGTCCAAGTGCCCAAGCCCCCCAGAGCCTTAATCCAGCTCTGGGCCTGGGCATAAAAATATATATATGGATTAAGCAACACTAAAATAGCCTCTTTTTATATATATAAATATATATTGTACCAAAAGCTACCCTTTAAGGATGGGCCGCTACTTATGGGCCAGTGCTTGTCCCCAGGGCTAAAGTCTGCCAGCCCTGGGCAACATCTCCACCTTTTCAAACCCGCAGTTTATTAAATATACCCCAAGTCTTTCTGTGACTTCATGTATAGATAGATCAGTTTATGATCAATGAAATGTGTTATATAGGGTTGTAAAAATATTACTATATTCCAAAGCAGTATCTTTGTAAAGAAATGTATATCTTATGCTCATTCAAATTTAATGTTCAAAATGCTGTTCTGAATCAATTACCATAACAGGTGAATTCTCCACAGTGTCTCAAATATTTCTCTCTAATTCATACCAAAATAATGAGAGCACAATGTTTATAATCACATTGAATCATTTTAAACACAGTACCAGTACCTTAATAAATTATGCACAGAGTATTTCCTCATTCTGGACAGATTCTGCCCTTTCGACTCCGATCATACATGTGCCTTACCAGAGTAACTACAGCATAATATCAAACATTCACAGGTATATGAGCAGTGGATTATAGTAGTTGAAGTATTTAGCAGGGATCTTGTTCTCCGGTAACAAGTGAGCAATAGCAAGTAACGGTGGTCAGACATATAGCCGGGTCTGGTACACAAGTAATGGTCACACAGTGCTTAGCAAATATATGAGAGCCGTGGAGCATGCTGCTGGGTCGGGGAGCCAATCAACACTCCCCGGCTGGCCATTTAAACTTTGGCGCCTCCACGAGCCCGGATTGGCTCGTGGCAGTGCCAAAGTGTAATGATATGGGGCAGGATGATGCAACGATGCGCTGACATCATCAGGCATCGGCGCACTGGCGTCTATATAAGTCTCCGGCAAAGACCCCCCCAGCGGTTTCGGTGGCGGAAGAAAGCGTCACCACATCACTGCCAGGAGGCAAAGAGTGGTGGGTGGCTCTGCCACAACGATCCCTGCCAACTCCCAGAGCTGAGGAGGACACATTCGGCTCCACGGAAGTGGAAGAGGGTGGAGATTGGGGGTCGACCAGAAGAACCTGCCCCTGATCCGTGAAGGAAGGAACAGAAGGAGGAGAACCCCATCCCCACGACTCCGGAACCCATACTGGCATCTCAGCAATCCCAAAGGAGTAACCGAGGCGTCCTGGGTTCACGGTTTGCAGACCCGCACTTTGATTGGTCACAATTCGTCATTGCAGGGACTGCAGCGGAAAACGGGGGAAATGTGAGAGCTGCGGCGCATGTCGCTGAGTTGGGGAGCCAATCAGCGCTCCCCGCCGGCCATTTAAACTTTTGGCGACGCGCTGACATCATCAGGTGTTGGCGCGCCGGCGCCAGAGTAGGAAGGTATATCATGCATTGTGTATTGTATTGTCGTATCAGCACCCATTATTATACTTTCCCCTCCTTTACAATTACCAAGAGGAGAAGACACTGGGGGTCGGGTAAATGTATCAAGCTGAGGTTTCCGTCGGGTTTGCAAAGTGGACATGTCTTCAATATACCGGTTATCTGCCATTCGACCGATGTAGCTTATATAAAAGGACTTTGTCCTCCAATAGTGCTTTCACTTACAATTGTTATTACCTTTAGAGGGACTGTTCATACTGACCAGGACTTAAAAGCACATACATAACTAGCCCACAATAGGCATAAAGCAGCCTTCTGATATACCACTTATGTCCTGTTGCATGCTAAACTCCACATGAAATTGCTCCGCGCATGCTTAGATGTGGGCTTGGGCGTGTCTAGGCACCTGCATCACTTGCACCACAAAATTAAGACAAAATGCTCCACCTTGCAATTAAGACAAAATGTAAAAATGCATTTTATATACAGTAAGCATTAAGGACATCGACACAATTCTCATATTTTGGGCTCTATACACCACCACAATGGATTTGAAATGAAACAAACAAGATTTGCTTTAACTGCAAACTTTTAGCTTTAATTTGAGGGAATTTATATCCAAATCAGGTGAACAGTGTAGGAATTACAACGGTTTCTATATATGCCTCCCACTTTTTAAGGGACCAAAAGTAATGGGACAAACTAAACAATCCTACATCAAACTTTTCCTTTTTAATACTTTATTGCAAATCCTTTGCAGTCAATTACAGCCTGAAGTCTGGAAGGCATAGACATCACCAGACGCTGGGTTTCATCCCTGGTGATGCTCTGCCAGGCCTCTACTGCAAATGTCTTCAGTTCCTGCTTGTTCTTGGGGCATTTTCCCTTCAGTTTTGTCTTCATCAAGTGAAATGCATACAATGGGATTCAGGTCAGGTGATTGACTTGGCCATTGCATAACATTCCACTTGTTAGCCTTAAAAAACTCTTTGGTTGCTTTTGCAGTATGCTTCGGGTTATTGTCCATCTGCACTGTGAAGCGCCGTCCAGTGAGTTCTGAAGCATTTGACTGAATATGAGCAGATAATATTGCCTGAAACACTTCAGAATTCATCCTGCTGCTTTTGTCAGCAGTCACATCATCAATAAATACAAGGGAACCAGTTCCTTTGGCAGCCATACATGCCCACGCCATGACACTACCACCACCATGCTTCACTGATGAGGTGGTATGTTTTGGATCATGAGCAGTTCCTTTCCTTCTCAATACTCTTCTCTTCCTATCACTCTGGTACAAGTTGATCTTTGTCTCATCTGTCCATAGGATGTTGTTCCAGAACTGTAATGGCTTTTTTAGATGTTGTTTGCCAAACTCTAATCTGGTCTTCCTGTTTTTGTGGCTCACAAATGGTTTACATCTTGTGATGAACCCTCTATATTCACTCTTGTGAAGTCTTCTCTTGATTGTTGACTTTGACTCATATACACCTACCTCCTGGAGAGTGTTCTTGATTTGGCCAACTGTTGTGAAGGGGTTTTTCTTCACCAGGAAAAAAATTGTTCTGTCATCCACCACAGTTGTTTTCCGTGGTCTCCCAGGTCCTTTGGTGTTGCTGAGCTCTCCGGTGCGTTCTTTCTTTTTAAGAATGTTCCAAACTGTTGATTTGGCCACACCTAATGTTTTTGCTATCTCTCTGATGGGTTTGTTTTGATTTTTCAGCCTAATGATGGCTTGCTTCACTGATAGTGACAGCTCTTTGGATCTCATATTGAGAGTTGACAGCAACAGATTCCAAATGCAAATGTCACACCTAGAATCAACTCCAGACCTTTTACCTGCTTAATTGATGATGAAATAATGAGGGAATGGCCCACACATGTCCATGAAATAGCTTTTGAGTCGATTGTCCCATTACTTTTGGTCCCTTAAAAAGTGGGAGGCAGATATAGAAACTGTTGTAATTCCTACACCGTTCACCTGATTTGGATGTAAATACCCTCAAATTAAAGCTGAAAGTCTGCAGTTAAAGTACATCTTGCTAGTTTCATTTTAAATCCATTGTGGTGGTGTATAGAGCCCAAAATATGAGAATTGTGTCGATGTCCCAATATTTATGGACTTGAATGTATGCATTGTGCATATTCAGCAGTGTGTTTTGTCTATCTGCATACGGCAAGTACCCTATTGCCAGAGCGTACTTATACCTGTATTCAAATACAAACATTTCTTGAGATTCTCTTGTACTTAAATATGATCGTATGTGTATGCAATTTCCGTCCAAATTTTTAAAAGCGCAAATTGCCTTCACTTTGCATTCCTTCATGAATCAGGCCCACTGTGTGACTAACTTATCAGTGCGGTTTCTGAATAAGCATTCTGTCTACATCTGCTCCTATACAGCATCGCCATCTACTGGATTTGTGGCTCAGCTACCACCTTATTTACTGAGGAAATGCTGTGATTCTCTTAACTTCTCCTCCATCCTGGAATCCAAGCTCTGTTTAACAGTGTAAAAGCAAAAGAATATTATCAATCATAGTTTGTATTCTCTGCTATAACTGTGGAAACCTGTGAAACCTTCTCATTGAAAGATGCCAAAAGGGAAGAAACCAACAGCTTCTAGATTAACTCAATACCTCTCAAAACGTGCACCCACTGATTTTAAAATGGATAAACATAAGAGGTCACTCATTGTGATGAGGAATAACTTTCATCCTTTACCTGCAAAGACTTACACACTTTGCAAGTAAAACACATTTGTTTGGCAGTACTTGTTGAGGTTCAAAAAGCCCGTTCAAATCAGAGATAAAAGAATTAGGGGGCAGAACAGATCCGCTAGAAACAAAAATTAGGTGATAACTGATGAAGAGCTCCAGCAGGTAAAACTAGACTTCCATATCCTCCGGGAACAACAAGAGGCTCAAGAAAATGCAGCTGCACAAGACTGATGGGGGCGCCACAGCTGCCCACTGTTTGCCCCAGCCTCCCAGGTTTATATGCAGTGCATGCAACAACTAAGAAAGACACACAATCTCTGCACTGTCGCTGATGTGAACTAATGTGATCCCATGAGGAAGTCGTTACTGAAACCCCTAGGGAAAGCTATAAGATCATACATGCCAACTCTCCCGGGATGTCTGTGAGACCTACCCGGAATCCGGGAGTCTCCCAGACATTCCGGCAGAGTATGGCAGTCTCCTGCATCTGCCCACTTGCTAGTGAAGTGGGCAGAATTAGATCCAAAATGCTGCGATTCTCAGGGAATTGCGGCATTTGGCCCCGACCCCTGCTGTAAAATGATGCGTTCGCGTTGGGGGCGGGACCAAAATAGGGAGATTTGCTTAGCCCCGCCCACACACACTCCCTCCTCAGGCAGCTCCCGGACGCTGAGTTCAGGAAGTCGGCAAGTATGAATAAGATATTTTACTGAAACCAGTCGAAAGCCTTCTTGTCACCACTAGGCTTCCGTACAAGGCAGCAACCAGGAAGTAAGCAAGCTCATGTGGAGATGGACTCTTTTTGCAGTTGGGGATTGACTGCCGGAGCAGCCAACAAGACCACAGATTTTCTAACACCACTATGTAAGTGGTTATGGCAATTTTAATGTTAATAAACCTCTGCACTTTTACCACCCTCTCTCCTTTCTTTAAGGAAATCTGCTTCAAGCTGATTTCCCCATACACCAACAAACTTATCTGATAAACAAATCACCCACCCCACTGGATTGCACACTGCTATCTCACTCATTTATTTGAGAGAATTTAATTTTCATTTATATTTTATTTCCCAATACTGCATAAATGTTCTGTTCATTAATACCCAATTTTTGTCCATGTTCTATGGATATTCTTTTCTCAAAGTGGATATTCCGCTGAGAAATGTGTAGAGCTGGCACAATAAAGACATAAGTTAATTTCTCTTCTTGTTTTATCTTGCACTGATAATGGGTCCTGAAGACTGCCAAACTGCATTGGTTCAGTTTCAGGAAACTGGGGCTTTAATTGTAAAAGGCTTGGAATGTGGAACATGTGTGCAAACATAGAAATAACTTAAATTTTGCCCTTCTCACACATGTTCAGTCAGTCTGGTATCTATGGTAATACAGCAATCAATTAATTTATCCATATCTAATGTATGGTCAATTCGGGGACATCATCTTTAATACTGTCACTAGAGGAAACTGCCCTTGCGCAAATTGGACAAAACAGATTCCATGGTTGCCGCATGACGTGGACCACCAAAACATTTTCCAATGGCTGGAAAATAAATTCAGTAGCGGATCTTGTCTTTCCAGCAACGGAGTGGCCATAGCCAATGCTTCACTTCTTAATAACATTAAAATAATGCACACCTTCAGTGGCTCTGTCCTGTAAGTTCATAGCAGCATCTGAAATACTAATTGACACTGAGTTTACTTCTCTGATGACTGGAGGTCACTGACACCCAGTGTCACGTTTCTGTACAAAAATAAATATATGTATAATATGTAGTGTATACATTAGTGGCATTTCAGCCCTAGCCAGCAGCCACAGTACAGGAGTGGCTTATGATGGCACACCCTGGTTTCACTTGAATCCAGGCGACACATTGCCTCCTGGGAGTCGCAAGGCCTCCCACACGCTGGAGTCTATTTCTTCTTGATGAAGGGAGCTAGACCTTTTTTCTGGATGTAATTTGAGCTGGGGATTTAAAGATTAAGGGGGAGATTTACTATTGGGCTTTTTTTTGGTGTTGTTTTCAAACCCCTATACATCTAATGTGGATTTACTATCTTGTGAGTTGGACTGGGCACAGCATATATTAATTCAAATATGGGGGCATTGTATATTTATTCAGTTATGGGCACATTAGTTATTAATCTCTTATAGGGGCAAAACTTGTAGTGCACATTTGTGGCACTACAAGTGCTAGTATATAGGGCTGCCCATGTGCATGCTGGTGCTTGTAGTTCTAAAAGTGCCAGCGTGCATAAACACTCATGGTCTGTAAGTACAAACAACATATTAATAAATCTCCCAACCCAGACTAAGTGGCACCAGAGTGGAGAATGGCAAAACCCCCTCTAAACATGACTGTGAGCAAAAAGAGGGTTGCCACAATCACCAACAGAAAAGTGCTGCAGCAATTACACACAATACCCAGAAGGAAGCGGTTTCACATGCCAGTTAAGGAGCATTGTGGTGGCAGCGATTACACTCTTACATCTGATGTGCAGTTGGTGAGTGAGGTGGAGCAACAATAGTAGTAGTGGTCAGTAATGGCACAAGATGGCATTAATGAATCTGTTAAACCATTTCCCCAGCATATAGGGTTCTGTAGTACATGCTTTCAACCAGGGCTGTGAGAGATTCAGAGGAGCCCCAGAAAAACAGCAGCACAGAGCAGCATGAGGGTCCGGCTAGAGGGAGGGGCCAAGATCATCTAGTGAAATGAAATGCGGAAGGAATGAGTTAGTCACTGGGGACAAGAAATGTTTCCTAAGTAGTAATGTAAATTTAAGTGACCAGAAAACATAGGTGTGTGTCAGCATATTAAACCTTAGTACTAACGTGTATATGATATGGGGAAGTTATAGAGATTGAGGAATTGAAACCAATGGCTAAAAATGACTGGGTCCCTTCCTGTATAACAGAAACAGCATTATGCACTTCAGCCTATACACATTAACATTGTCTATGAATTAACATTGTGGGTTGTTTTTTTTAACACGAAGATATCAATCCCTAGATGAACATTTTCATTTTGCACATTAACATTTATTATGGGATCAATGTAACTCCCTGGCGCTTGAAATGAAGGTGATAGAGGGTGAATAACGGGAGGGGATAGACGGATGGCACCATCAAGTATACATGAAAGCTTTCATGATAAGCAATTATGCTAATGTACCTTGTTTATTTTAACCTATTATGTCAGTGTGATTCACGCTGAGGGTTGCCACCCACATATACTGCCTATCAATAAATCTGTATATTTATTTTCCATCTGACTTTTTGTTAACCGCCCAGGGAGTGATATAAATGTATACTTGATGGTGCCATCCGTCTATCCCCTCCCGTTATTCTCCCTCTATCACCTTCATTTCAAGCGCCAGGGAGTTACATTGATCCAATCTTCCAATAGGGTTGAGCTATCCCTTTATCCCCCCACTCCCAGGTGGCTGCTTACCCACTGACACGACACAATTAAGAGCGCTGAACATCCATTTTTCACGAATTAACATTTATTATGCCCCAAGCTCTCAATTATTGCCCCCCATAATGTCAGTGGACTATGCATCTTTTCTTACCTATTTATCTGCATAGAAAGGATCCATGTTCACCATAACTGCTGTTTAAAATATTTAAAAGAAGGGAACAAACTAAGCTATGCAGAGAGTGTCCTGCACCATCCAGTTATCAGATGTAGTTCAGTAAACACCAAACTGTACATTATGGATAGGCTAGAAGGTTTGGGGGTTTTAGGCGTCGATTAATGGTAGTACCTGCCTTGCCTAAGAGAGGCTGGATATTGTTTGATAGCTGTTGGGTGCTGACTGGCTGTGTAAGTACTTGGTGAGAGACATTGCTTTCTTTGAGGGTTAAATCCTGTAGTCCCTTCCATTCCATTGATACAAGCACTTGAGACATTTTGGTTTAAATCAGGTTAGATAAAGGATGTTACTGTCTTGTATTCTTCTTTTTATCATACTTGTCAGTTTTGAAAACAAATATATCTGAGTGCAAGTTAGGGTATTCCTGTCTCTGTATTTCCTCTAGTATACACCCTTGTTCCAGGTAAACTTTAGTCCTGAGTTTTATTGGGTGATGAGGGGTTGATGAAGGTCTATTGCAGTTATTTTTCATTTCGTCATCATCTGTTTTTCCTCATTTTAATGTTGTTCGTTAAACATTCTTTCACTATTTGCATACCTATAACTCAGCTTACCGCTTTGCTTCCTCAAACATTTTATTTCTCTTGTTCTTCAGTTTCATATTGTTATGTCTGTATTTCAACATAATTTTGGCTGAATGTTTTGCTGACTGGGATCTCCATGTGTCTCTGCTAAGTCCTCTTAATTCTTGCCTGCTATGATGGCTGTAGATGGCATTGACTGCACTTGATTCCCTCTGGCAGTCAGAAACTGAAACTGTCCCAGGTCTTTCTCTCTACTGTAGTTGTCCCCTTACTCTTTAATTCAACCCCAGTGGCATGGGGATATGTTAGCGGGTGGTTCAGTAGTTCACTGCCTTCAAGCCCAGGCCCTGGACTCAGACTTCTCAGTGCCATTGGTTAGAAGCTTTGGACCTCCCAAAACACCAGGGACAGGAGCTCACACAAGGCATGTTTACACACTTCAACAGCAGATAAGTGAATAAGTCACACCTTCAAGCTCCATGCTATCTAACTATTCCTGTTTGCTTTACAGCCAGGCCACTGGATATTAGTGGTAAGTCTTGAGGTTCTTTGTTTCCTAGTCCATATTGACATATGAGTCACAAGGCATTAAAAGTCTTCACTGCATAGAAATTTGTATCTGCCAAGTCAAAGATCTGTATCTTACAAATGTAAACAGCATGCTCTTGAAGCATAGCAATTTGTCTTGAGGGCCATATGTTGTGATTTAGACACTTGGGTATATCAAGCTGCAAATTATAGGATTTATAGACAAATAGATACTTTGCTCCTATTGTTATAGTGTGGCTTCAAATTAAATGTAAAATAAAACATATGAAAGACATGTACTTTAAATGTCATCCAACATCCACTTAAAAATACACTTTACATTTCATCTAGTAAAAGATTTAATATATTGCCATGTTTTATTTGATATAAAACATGCACTGAATTTGTCTGCTTTGTGTTCAGTAACGAAAGGAATGCATTTAAGAAACTTGTTATTATGCTATTAGTTATGGATTTTTTTTTAATACTTTCTCTCAAGTGATACAGTATCTCCTTTATCACGGACATTCTCAGAGAATTATTCTGAACTACATACAGTAGTTCGCCCAATAAATGAAGTCAATTCAACTTTGTCTCAGTAATAGAGCATCAACTTCATTATTTTTTTTTCTCCACTATGAAACAGAGTACCCTGTGTCACGAGCCGCGGCGGTACTCACACCCGCCGCGGCTCGCTTCTGGTGCCCCCTGGCATCCCGGCCGTCACCTTGACAACCGGGACATCATTTCCGGTTCCTGCCTCTCACATAGCGCTGCGTCCCGGCAGTGCTGGACAACGGGCGCATGCGCGAAAACAGGCACAGCCTGTGGGCTAATTAATATAGGGGGCTGAATTTACAGGCATTAGCCTGCAACTGTGTCAGGGACAAGCCCCAATTGGTCTGGCTCTGTACTGCTAATTAGTCTGCAAGGGTGCATACAAGCTCTGATTGGGCCATCTGTGTATTTAATGCAGTGAGGTCTGCAGCCTCACTGCCAGTTATAGCTTCCTGTTACCAGTTTGCTGACCTGCTCTGCCCTTTGTCCCTGTACTGTGGATACTCTGCTGGATTGCCTGTGTATGACCCCTTGTCTGGATTTGGACCCTGCCTGTTGTTTCCTGTGACCCTGACCCTTTTGGCTTGTACCTTGGACTCTGCTACCTAGCCCGTGACCCCGACCTCTGGCGTGTTTACCGATTACCCTGTTTGCTCATGACCCTTGACCTTGGCTATCGTTTTGACTACCCGCTGCTTTCTACCAGTCTCCTGGCCCGCTGCTGTGGTCCTGTATTACCAACCCACACTACACCTGGAGCCAAGTCCTGGGGGCATCCGAGTACCGGTGAGCGCATCTAGCTCTAAGAGAAAGGCGTCATCTAGATCTGTGGGTTGGTGATCAGGGCCAGCAGCCCAACACCCTGATTTTTTTGTGGTAGTAATGCTTACTCCAACGGCCATCCTCATACTTTCCATTAACAACATGGTTCCTGGATAAGTATCGTTTTTTGCTGGAGTGCTAGTTATCTGGTATTGTTATACTTGGATTTGGTTACAAAAATTTCTACTGAGCTACCTCAATTGATTCAATACTTTGTATGTGTATGTGGTTCTTCTACGGTTATATACTGTATATATTAATATACACACACACACATATATACCCTACCCTGGTTATAAATCCACCACTCTGCAGGCACGCTAACCATTCTCACAAGCCCTGGCTTGCACTGCTGCAATATTGAGAAGCACTACCCTCCTAATCTCTAAAAACAAAGCCCGCATGTTGATCAAACCTAATTATGTATAAAGTCAGTAATCATTTTTTCTATGATATCCTAATATTGCAGTTTACAAAACAGAATGGAATGCCTTGATATGCTAAACAGAGAATGAATACAAATGAAACATATTAAAAAGAAAATTTTTATTTCAATTTTTATGACAACAATCTGTATTTTAGGAGGGAAACCCTGACATTTAAAAATTTAAGATTACAAAAGAATAAAAATGCTTAAATTTAATGGCATACACGAAACACTTCATTGCAAACCCAACTGCATGTCTGGTATTAATTGTAATATATGTTAAATATTTTATAGTTGAATGGATCATACCAATTATTTATTTGTAGTGTGGAGCTTGAAATATTGTAGAAATAATTTAAACAAGCAAAAAAAAAAGACAAAAATAAGATGAATACAAGACTCCCTCTTACCACATCCTCAGATTATACAGTAAATATTTTTTCAGTAAAGTGCATCTTTTGAAAGACTTGTCTAGTGAAATAGCATTTTTCTTGCCAATCTAAAAAACTTCACACAATGTGAATTAAAATGGAGATGTGATTTTTTTTCTTTCCACATTCATTGAAAGTATCTACATAAAGTGTTATCCACATTATTTGATAACTAAAGTTAAAAGTAGACCAGGCTCCTTAACGGGTGTAGGTTATTTTGTAAGATTTGTTCTGTGATGTCCTTTGCAGCCTGGATAAAGAGGTGGTGCTCCCAATGTAGGTCCAGGTGTGAACAAAATATCCAGAAAGTCCGGTTCACCCAGAAAATGTGTAGTTATGACGTATAAAACAAGGGTGCATTTATCTGATCCCTCAAGTCCAGGATATATAAAACAGGATTATGTGTAACCTGGTGTGGGCAAGACATCCTCTTTGGAAAACTCTGTGCTATTTATATTATTCCATGTCAATAACCAATCTTGTGAATGTGCTAACACAAATTTGTGTACACACAGATTTAAAACCACCAGAATTGCAGAAAGGATTACACTCACCTGAACGGTGTCTTCATCAGGACTTTTCTAATAACTCAGTATATCGTTTTCAGATTGCCAGCCTGCTGAAGCAGGCAAGACTATCTGACAAGCAATATACTGAGTTATTAAAAAGGTCCTCATCACGACACAGCTCGAGTGAACGGAATCCTTACCTCGCTGGTTTTTAAAATCTGTGTGGACAATATGGGCACTATACGCTAGACTGTACACATGGAAGAAGACACATAGAATTGTTTTCCAAAGCAAATCTCTCACTCACAACACAAGAGTGTAAACCTGTGGAGTACACTATTGTGATGTTTTTTTTCTTTAATTATGTAATATGGATTATACACCATGAATATATATTTTCTGTGCGAGTTTGATATGTAAAGATTTACTTTTGGCACTAATTGTTGTAACATTACACACCATATTGGAATTATATTTGTTTGAGGTTCCCGAGTGCTGGATTCTCTGGATATTATATAATAAAATAAATTGCCTAGCTGGAGCAAAGTTGTTGAAAGTGGCAAAAATTTATGTACGATTAGCAAAACGTTTTATTGGTGTGTGTTGGCCTGGAGTGCGCACCGCGCATGTGGGGGCAGTTAGATCTTAGGGAGTTTTGGCGCAGTTATCAGAGGGTTCACTTCCTGCAGATACCTCCGTCCAGCTGTTTTGTAGTCATAGGTACAGTTGTGAGTTTCTGCATAACGATGACTGGCACAAAAATTGTTTCCACACCTATAAAAGAAAAATAGGGTTAGGAGTGATGGCAGGAGACTCATATAGAGGGGAGTAATGCAGTTAACTTACAGTCCTGGATACCAAATCCAAAGAAGCAATGATGAAAATCCAAACACACATTCAGCCACCACATATATATTACATATCCAGAACATTGGGAAAGTCTCCTCTTTAACCTCCTGTAGCTTACATTGTAAAAAAGGCATATAAATATAATTATAAAAAGACAAAACAAAAACACAAACCTAAACTCCCCATCAAGGCTCCTACCTTGAGCCACTTATCAGTTGCTTTAATCCAAGGACTGTTATTTCGGAGAGACCCTGTGGTTAATATGCAGCAGAGACTACATAGCAAACCAACTAAAATAAAGATCAAACATAAAACATTTGTGTAGAACACTGGGACATCCAGTATGTGATCTGTAATGTCTGTTGGGCTACTAGCCAGACTATCATGCACCATGGAAGAAAGCAGCTGAAAACAGGAACCTGAAAAGGTAAACGAATAGAATTGCATAAAAGTGTACAATACACATACACCTTTGTACGATTGGGTGGATAACACCTTCAGAGGACAATTCTTTGAGCATAGAGAATATACAAGTGTTCCCTGTGTAGTGATGGCATTTATTGCTGTTGAACATCAATA
Organism: Mixophyes fleayi; assembly: GCF_038048845.1. Classification (NCBI taxonomy): domain Eukaryota; kingdom Metazoa; phylum Chordata; class Amphibia; order Anura; family Limnodynastidae; genus Mixophyes; species Mixophyes fleayi. The sequence continues at coordinate 53,319,139 of NC_134407.1, forward strand.
AACAGTAAGCAAACTGACTGAGTGTTAAAGTTCTATGAACGCACTTTACTAAACCCCACGCATTTGTGCATGCTGCAGACACATTTTGCCGATATTCCTCTTAAATGATTCATAAATTTACTATATTTAACATTTGCCAGGCTGCTCTTGGGTAATTTTATTTAGTAAATCAGATTTTTTGTAAAAAAACCCACAAAAAACAAATAGATCGATAACATACACATAAATCTTTGTCAGGAAAAACCCAAAGTAAGATTTAGCATTATACATAAAATAGTGAACAAAATGAATGAGATACAGCCTGCAGCCACAAACCTTCAGCATCTATAGAGTACAGTATCTGTTTTTTCTTCTCCTATACCCAGCATAAGACATTACCTGGCCTACTTTGATTAGTTTAAACATTTTTATGATATGTCTGGATGAAATTAAGCTGAATTATGAAGTGATCACCTGCAATCAAAGCTAGTCGTCAAGCCAGTTTTCTTCCCACATAGACAACAGTGCTTTGTTGTTTTCTTCTTATTCCGAAGAGCAGACTTAACAGGTGGGAATAAGGGTGTTGCTTCAACTGTGAAAACAGGGAATATTTTTAGAATAAAACTATCCAGTAATATATACCGGGTACCTTGTTCTAAGTGAGGGACTTTCTTAGAATATATGATGAACATCAGCTTTGTATTGTAGCACAGTACAATAATGCAAGTCTGCATTAGGCAGCACAGCCACAATTAGTCTAATCGCTGTATCCAGAGGTTTGTTCGCCTAGCACTATTATTGGCTGCAGCAATATCTAGTTTGCCGGGCAGAAATTTGAATAGCAACATTTTAATGCAAATTTGCCAGACAACTTGAAACCGAAGATTAGAGTAAGGCTGGGCACACACTACAGAAAATTTCTCCCGATGCGATCTCCTTAATGATTTTACCAATGAATGAAAGACCCCGATCAGTGTGCAGATTCATGTGTACACACTATAGACTTTTACACGATTTTCCATCAGATCTGTGATTTTCATCTGTCATAACCATCGCCTCAAAGTATCGTGACTCCGTACACGCTCTACATATAATCAGCCATGCCTACAGAAATAGGCTAAATTAATTTAAATAAAAAGCGCACTTAACACCCACAAACATACATGGAAAAGATGTGGCAGAGAAGATGGAAAAGCTGAATAAATATTTTAACGAACTGAGGCCAAATTTAAAATGAGGTGAAGAAGAAATTACTCAAACTGGAGAAAAATGATCTTGATTTGTTGGACATGCATGTGGAACAGACACAGGTATACTGAACCTATGGACTTGTCCATATGTTTAATCATGGCCATAACAGGTACAATAATAAAACAAGGCGCAAAATAAATGATACATATCTATAAATATATAAAACGGTATGATAGCAGGCAAAATTACAGGTAGATGACACAGAATTGAAGAAATGGACATGTCACATGAGTAAATAAATCTGGCTTTTAATATTAATATATGTATTTTCACATGTGTTAACAATTCCTGTTGTATACACTTGCATACAGGAACACTATGATGACATATGCAGCATGTAAAAAAGGTTTATTATTGATACGCCATTAAAAGATCACTATTTCCATGTGCTTCACGTTTAGACAACGCACCACATGAGACTTAAGAGACAACATAATAAATTTAAATATACACTCCCAGAAAGGCATCGCTGTTGGAGGAACTATCGGCAGGTTGTCGGACAGATGGTCGTATGTACACACTGCAGAATTGGCACGACATCGTTCTATTGTTTATAGAGATTTTTAGTCTGTTTCTAAAATCAAATCGATACAAATGTTGTTTATCGTGTAACCGGCCCAAAGATTGAGTAAAAAACCTGTAGTGTGTACAAAGACGAAGATTGGATGTGCGTTTTAATTTTTACAAAATGTTTGGCAAATTATTTTTATTTTTTTCCTTGTTTAAAAAACAGGAACATTTTATTGCAATTTTGCAATATAAATCAAACAGAAATAATAACAAATTCATATTTATAAAACAATGGGGAAAATAATAATCATATGTTAAAATTCTCATACACAATCTGTGTGCCCTAATGCACAAGCACTAATTCCACAACCTTTAAACGGATTGAGGATTAGGTAAACTGCCGTGCAACGTGTACACTTTAACACATTTGAGTAAAGAGCATATTGGGTGGGAAGCAATTGTAGCATTATAAAATGGGGTTGGTGGTGTTAAAAGAAAAACAAAAAAGAAGGGACAAACAAACATACTCTTAATATAAACATAATAGGACCCAGGCTGGTATGCACTCTTAACACATGATTTTCCCATGAAGAATGTGAAAACTGTGGTAGATAGGGGCTTATGGGCTGTCCAAAATGGTTCATTTGGACTTGAGAATACCAGAGACCTCCAGAGCCATCATACCAGTTTATTTAAATAGGATCTGACCGACAAGCTATTTACGGAGTGATTCACCTCATCCGGGCAGCACTACAATAGTCTATTACTAGCACAAGTGACCCGGTTGTTGCCCAATGAGAGGTGACAGCTGTACACAAATTAAAACACCGCCATATTAGAAGCCAATCATGACCCTATGTAGCCATACCATGATACCCAGGAGCTATCTGAGGTGGATGGTTTTGCCTCCCTCTTGGCGTTTCCATCTCTCCCTCCACTGTTCTTCTATTGGAGTCCTCACCATCTGGTTCCTACTACACAAGAGGAAGCTTGCAGTGTATTGCCATTCATTGACCTATCACTGTGTGCTTCCACCTGAATCAGTGTGTTAGTAGCAGTTTGGTAACCTATAGAGAGACATGGAGTCTGTATACCTCAGCTTCAAAAAACCCTTATCCCAGAATATAGCTTCAATGGCGCTGGGATATAGTGTTACGACGCCACTGTACTCACATAATATCAACATGTAGCCTCATGATGGCCCTAATATGCTCCCTACTCCCCCCCCCCTGGGGGTCTCCCTGTCTTCCGCGCCCTCCTTCTTGGGCCCCGTCGTTTGCGGATCCTCCCTCCCCCGCCCTCTCTAGCTGTGCATTGAGCTTATTGAGTTACTGTGCTTACTGTTTACTGTACTGTGCTGTCTCCCATTGTATTGTAATTTGTTTGTCCCTGTACGGCGCTACGGACACCTTGTAAATAATAATAATAATAATAATTATAATAATAAATAATATAGTTCTATGTAGCCCCATTAAATGGGCACATCAAACAGGGTATCTGTAGTGGGGCAAGGATCGCTCTCCAGCTCAGACTCCCAGTGTTTGAGAATTACTGCCTTGTGAAGGAGATGGATTCTGATCACAGCTTCATATTATATCTTAACATGGAACTGCATACACAGAGATCAGTAAAGAAAGAGGCAGGAAGGCTCGTCAGACACCGCTAAACTGATCAGGGTATGAGGGAGCGAGGAAGAAAGGGGATGTTTGGGAACCATGGTTAGTGACTGTGAGCAGGGTGGTTACAGGAACCAAAATAAGTATGAGGGAGAGAGGGTGTTTAGCAGTCATTGCATGTGTGAAGGAAGTAGGGTAGGGAGATTTGGGATTAGGCAAGCATGGTGTGAAGAATGATGGCTTATTAGAAAGAGGAGAAGGAGGCGGCTGGGGTGGAGTGATCTAGGTATATGGATGTGGAGAGTTTCATTGCCATGTTCTGTGGCAGGTGCAGTATATATGCTGTGATTGGGGTTGTGATGGAAGGAGGAATGCTAGGTCTGCAGACAGGGCCTATGTTGATCACACCACACTCTCCATTTCGTCCTTCTTTGCTTTCATATACACAATACATTGACAACGCATTACATAGCAACTGGATTTAGTCCATCATGCAGTGACCATCAGTTCATGCACAAAAAAGAAATATAAAAAGGGTTATATTTTTTACCTGTGCTTTTTCCACAACTAGTATTTTGCACACTTTCTCCAAGTCCATGAGGGGTCTAGGGAAAAAAATATATATATGGGTGTGTGTGCAGTATAATCCAGATGTACACGAGGTGCATGAAACATTCCCCTCAAAATAGTTAATAAAAGCTGAAAGAATAAATAGCAACTATTGTATAACTATGGATCAATTTTGGGTTACTTTTGTATACAAACTGTGCAAAACATATGGTAAGAAGTTCTTCTGTTCAAATAGAGTTGAAGTGCATGTTTGCATGTACAAACCTGAGGTTGGCCAATATACGTAACCACATCTTATGAACTTTTCAGATAATGCAAGTAAAACACCTCTTTTGCATGGTTTATTTTTATATAGTCATGCATTTTGGTATTCATTATATGGCCCATGAACACAGCACATTGAATTATGCCTTTGAATCAACTCTGCGACCCACTGATCAACTTTTCATAAATAACCGATTTCATTCTAGTACAGATAGACTTGCAATTTCTGTCCAATCCACTCTGAAGTTCCCACAGCCCTCTAATTTTCAAAGCTTACTTATCTGTTACTGCATCACCAATAGCTACAACCAGGTAGTGTAAGATCTGACCGCAGTGTGTGCCCGCTTGCTCGTACAGCACTGCACCAGTTAATAACTAATGTAAAATTACCAATCCGCTTGAAATTTTGGATTTAGAAATCAGAGCGACAATGTGGAAGTTTTAGAAATATCCATCCAATCGAAATTAAAGCAGTTTAACAAGACAGACACCTGAAGAAAACAATCCTTTCGATAGTATGGAGCAATTTTTCAACTGTTAAATAGGAAAATCTACGGTGCGGATTGTAATGACACTTTCCAATATTGCAGTAATTACAGTGGCCATGATCCTTTGCTACAACCATGTTTTATATTTTAGTCATGTTTATAAAAGTCAAGCATTTGTGTGTGCATTGCCCTCTAACAAAGACCTTTGAAGGAGAAAATGTTTCAGGATTATAAAGAGCTACTTGGTTGTTCAGTCTAACGTACCATCATGTAGATCATTCCATTTCCCTGCCTGACATGGTCACATGTGTCTTTCTGAAGATCTCTATGGTTACGTTTTGTATTTTAATGTTAACATTATTCAAGGTCTACTATTAGGACAACTAAACTAGGCAGAAGGTAAAGCATTTTATGTACTCTGAAAACAAAGTGTATTCGTTGGGTGAAGTCTGTTTATTAAGGAGCAGATGTTCAGTGGGTCCGACACAAGAAACCACTGTTTAGTGTCACCATTCCCTAGGCCACTTTGTACTACCGTTTACAGAGTGCATTGTGTTCAACCTTTTGCGTTTACTGTGCAACACACAGCGAGTTCTATATACCAATAAAAATGACAATAACAAATCGCTAATTGTTTTACCAGAAGTTCTAAAAACAAAATTCTAAGCTGTAGGTTTTCTCGAAATAAGTATTGAGGCACATGAGGTTTCATAACAAACATGCAAGCAGGTCAGTATATATAAATATGGTTAGTTCTTAGCCATGTACAATGTTACATATAGCATCTTACATTTTTGTTGTACAATTCATCCAATGGATCATTAATCAATACTACGCATGTTATTACTTCCCCTCCTATCAAGTAGCAAAACACCAGACTCACGTTTTACATTTCACCAACCTTAATCAAATACATGTTTCCAATTGTCAGTTTCTCTAACAAATAATCCTTCAGTAATGACAATGGTAATGGTCTCAAATATCAAAATTGAGGGAGGGGGTGGGGGATATGAAACTAAAGATATGTTCAGTCAATGCAAATTTCAGTGGCATGTAACATATGTACCTCTCAATGTTCAGTTATCTCAAGGTCTAACTTAGGACCTGACCATAGAGAGGAAAAAGTGGTTTTATTAATGTATTTATCCTATTATCGAAACTGATGTGCAGTGTAACATAAGCCACATAGGCTAGCAATATAAGGCAATTGGCCCAATATTGCATTGAATATGGCCTTAAAATGGCTGCAAGGAAAAGGATCCCATCAGAAATCAATCGGGTCTTTTGGCAAATGCGGTCAGAGGACAACTTCTACTAACTTCTGTGTGTGGTCGTCCTGCAAAATTAGGCCCCAGTGTCAAGGAGAGTGGCCTGACCAGAGTGCCAAAAGGTTGAAGCCTGTTTAATCTGGCAATTTGTTTGGTCAAACCGAACAATGATCTTGTTGGCTAATAATGTGTGCATGTGGCCACCTGAACATCCCCAGTGGCTCCCTATTGGCTGAGTGACACCAGGCAACCAATTATTTAAATTTGAGAAACACTCCAGAATTCCGCAGGTTTTGCAGATTGTAGATTTGAGTAGACTATTTAGGCACAGGGGAAGAATGTAGAGGCATGATATAACTCTACATAATAAGAAGAAAACAAATGAAGGGGGTATACAATTTATAAATAACCATCTACACATGGTCATGACACCGTAATACTCAATTATGGCCACAGGACTGGCAGGGAAAGCATCAACGTCAGCTGCATCTGACAGGGATACTGGTGCTGGACTTGTGGTTCAAGTCAATGAAAGAAACTCAAGGTCATTCAGTGAGCCCCTGGGTTCTTCAGAAGCTTTATTAGCTATTTCAACCTGGAGTTCAGATTCCTCTGGAGCTAAAAAGCCAAATCAAGTAGAAGTCATAGTGAAATTCAATTCTGGCAAATTTGCAGGTAATGTAGCAGGAATAGTTAGCAAACAAGCATAATGCTGATCTCAAGCCCTCACTCAAAACTGCTGCATAAAACACGTATCCACTCCTGTTTACTAGGCCAGTATCACTCATGTCAGAAGGAGTGCTCCCAACTGCAAAGAAAACTGCGAGAATTGAGAGAACATCAGCACAAAAGTCGAAGATATAAGCAATCTTGAAATGTATAAAGCTGTATCTAAATTACAGAGTAAAACAAATATATACATGCTGGGCCTGATTCATTAAGGAAAGTAAAGCAAAAAAAGAGTAACTTTGCAGGTTGCCAAAACCATGCTGCATTGGAGGGGGAGGTAAATTTAAAATGTGGAAACAGATTTATAATTGGGGCAGGGCATGGCCTAGATCAACTTTAAATTTCAGTGTAGAAATAAAGCTATTATGTATGTGTGTGCTACATGAATAAAAAAAAAAATCAGCTAGTACTTTTCTTTTGTACAAAATAATCAACTAATATGAACCCCTTGCATTGTAACTGGTTTGTCCCGGAGAAAATGTACTCTTTTTTTTGCCTTACTTTCTGTAAGGAATCAGGCCCTCTGTGTTTAGGCTTTCCTATTTTTTGGTAAATTAAACTAAAAATGAATTGTAAGTCAGCTCTATGGAGAATCCATTGAGCTTTGATATATTAAAACAATACAAAACGCACACACTCACAATTAAGATGTTCAAATTGTCAATTGACGGAGACATTTTCTTTTCCAGAAGACTGCCAGGTGGAGCAGCAACATTTTGGAGTCTGCCAGGTATGCCGATGCTGGAGTTGTCCCTACTTGTGCTTCGAGCCAGCGAAGCAAAGAATCCAAAGTTATTCAGTGAGCCCATGGGTTCTTTAGAAGCCTTATTAGCTGCTTCAGTCATGTCCCTAGCTTCCATTTTGGAAATCACATCAGACTGCTTCCCTGGAGATTCAACTTTTACTCCTCTAAATCTAGTAGTCCTGGAAAATGTGGGATCAGCTATATTTCGAAATTTCCTGTATGAAGTAGGTGGCCTCAAGCTTCCCAGTTCGAAACATTTAGGTTGCTGTTGTGGCTTTGAAAAGGTATTGTCATTGATGTGTGTGGTGAAATGAATGGGTGACAAAAATTTACTTCTTGGAGGACTCAGTTCTGTGGTATTGATGGAAGTCTCCATCAAATCAGAGTTTAAAAATTTTGAGACTGTTGCCTGATGTGTCTCAATAGATGGATGTTCATTGCTTCCTTCTGTCAATTCAAATTCTGATGTCACCTTTCCCAAGTTGCATAGTTCTCCATACTGCTCAGCAGAACCTATATCAGTTAATAATGCAAAGGACTCTGCAATTGACCTAGAAGTTTCTTCAGAAGACAGCATATTTAGATTTTGACACAAGACAGGGTCACTTTCTTTTGTCAACACATCTTTCGTAGACAGATTAGTAACAGGGGGGAGTACTGTATTTGTTGAATGTCTGTCATTTTCAAGATCTACACAGGATAATTTGGAAGGTAATTTAATACCAATGAGTGATGAAATCAGTGGTGAGTTTTCCCAAGTCTCATCTTCATTCAGGTAGTCACCAGTCATGGAAGGGATTATCCTAGTAGCAGCAGTTAGAGTGGAAAGTGCATTGTAGGAAGACTCAGTGGTTTGTGGATTCCCGGGAGGTAGGCAAGTCTGCCCAATGTGGGGGAGAACTCTTAAAAGCCTGTGATGAGCAGATGTCAATGAAGCCGTTGAGGGACGTGGAACTATGGGAGGTCGAGGTTTCAATTTAGATGTCTTTTTAGGCTACATTAAGAAAAAAAAGGAAGTTAAAAAAAAACCAAAACATGCAGGAACGTATGGTACAGCAGTATAAAGGTATAAAAAGCAGGAAACGTTACAAATGTTAAGCTGTATGTAATGTACTCATGGAAGTAGCTTAAACTGTTTGAATGTTAAGGAATCATGAAAGCTCATTATTAGAGAATAGGATACAGCAGTTAAATTCAATTTTAAAGACATATTAAGTGGCCTTTAAACGATTTAATATATTACTTTCAAAATTGTAAATGCTTAAATATAAGCAGTTCCCACTTCCCCACTAACAGCTATAATTGTAATTGTACTTTGTCTATCAAGTGTTCAGCACACCTCTAAGATTTTAAGGTAATTTAGGCAGGGCCATCATTACGTACATTGATATGAAACGGAAGATAATTTGTTTGCATCATGATATCCTTTATGTACAGTGCTACATAATGAGTGTAAAAAAAAAAAGCTCCAATCTTGCAATATAATTTGGCAGAACTGTACTTGGTAAAATAAATCATTTATTGTGTCACTTTAATGACCTTTTTATTCAGGTTCATGCTCTCCATATTTGATTTTAACAACTTCATTTTGTTCATAGTGATTGAATTTTCTATGATCTGTTGGCCAGATGGAGAGGCCTCAATTTCATCCTCATCTTCAGGGTATAAGTTATATACTGAACCTCCACTGCAGAGAAGACAGAAACAGATCAGTTTACAGGATAGATTCACGTGTAAGAAAAATAAAACACATAGATTGTTATTATTAACATTTATATGGTGCCAACATATTCCTTAGCACTTTACAATTGGAAAGAAACCCAGTAATAAAACAAGACTAGGTATTAGAAAAGCCAAACAAAGAGGTAAGCTTACAATCCATAGGACAATAGGATTTCTATGCATGAGAAATGCCTCATATTGCATATTGGTGCAGACAGACTGCAATAGGAAAAAGTGCTTTATGAGGCTCTGTCATCCAGCTATACATCAATGCGGTTTAGGGGGTCAGAGGTTTGTGTGAACTGTGTATAGGGGTGGTAATAGGCTGGAAGAGCCTACTTAGGTTGAGAGGATAGTTTGGGAATTTGATAACCTTACCTGAAGAGGTTGGTTTTCATGGAAAACTTTTAAGATATGGAGGGTAGAGGAAAGTTGTTGTGTGAAGAAGGAAAACCCACAGAATGGGTACAGCCCGAAAAAACTCTGGTAACCAGGATTGGGAACAGGTAATGAGTGAAAAGATTTAGATTTGTGCAGTTTTATTTATAACCTTGTATGTTGAAGCAAGGCAACTACAGAAAATGACAGCTTGTTCTAAATTTACCCAAGCATGTACCATTTTGCACCCTGTCAGCTTTGTCTGGAAGGCCAACTAATCTTCGTATTTTCCAAGTCCATATATCGGGAAGGATAAAAGATCTTTCAGGAGGGAGTGTAATAATTTAAATAATATAGGAATAGCGTGGCTGAATTGAATTGGCCCTAAAGGTCTAATATCCTCCAGCTCTTGTGTTTATTGTCAGCTAGTCAATGGGCTTACGCACCTTCCTATAGTATATTTGTCAACATCCTAATTCCCATATATTGGCAAAGAATGAAACAAATTGGTAGGTGGCCCAGAACAAAGTCTGGATTGTTCGATAGGGGAATGAAGAAGAAGGGAAGATAGAAGTAAAAAACATGATCTAAACTAGTCCCAGATCAGTCATGAAAGATTATTAACCAGGTGAAAGTTAACTGTTCACTTTTTGGCAAGTATGACCAGAACCAAGATCATTAAAAGATAACCTAACTCCACCTAAAAGTGATGTTTCCAGTTCAACCCACTGTAATACTTGTGACAAAAATAGCCACACCATAACTAAAGGTGGGAGGCCAGATAGTAGCGTCTGATGTCACTATGCCTCACTATTTAGTAGTAAAAAAAAAAAAAAAATAATTCTGCTGAAGATAAAACAGTCTAAATTGCAGTTTTCAAATATTGATTCAATGCATAAACCACATCTATTTATATCAATCACCCCATCTTTACATTGGGGATTATGCAAATAAGTAAAGATTTAGTGAAGGTGTTACATTTTATTTAAAATTGTACTATGCTCATATCCAATGGTCAATTTAATTTTGGACAGTGCACATTATACGCAGAGATGCATCTGAACAGAAGTAAAAGTGTCTTTGGCAACTGTGTGTAGAAAGTTTACCTTTCGGGCATGCAATCTGCAAAATATTGCAGGGAATCTTTAAAAAAAAACTTGTGCCAATAAGGAACTCAAGATCAACATGGGGTCACATTCACATAGCCGCAATGTTATATTCTTCACTAATCTTATTGGGTCTGCACCCTTCACTGAGGTTTAATCATGACAGCAGTTTGGCAGTTTTTGCCATTAAACTACACTACAAATGGATTTGGAAATATATCTGCAAGTAAGGAAATTCTCCAAATAAGACAGCTACACCTAGACTATGAAAAATGTCATTCTTCAATCTACCACCTACAAAGAAGATTTTTACGAACGTGCCCCAACACCTCAGATACAATCTCTTAATTGTAGCTTCAGATTGGCTCTTCAGATGACATCACACTCATTAACTGGTCTAGATGTACATTCAAGCACATGTGACCCAGGCTTTTCCCAGCATAAACTGAGGTACAGTATGAGACAGTTGTTAATAACTACTATCTATCACAGAGCAGCCAATAGGTTTGAATGAAAAACAGCCATTATATTAGAACACTTTCCATTCTATTATAATCCAGTTTGTCTGCAATCAGTTGTTCCCAAGACATCACTAACCAGTTTCAATTACACAAGTCAACTCCCCCAAAGCATGTCTGAGAGGCCTGCATTAAGAAAACAAAGGTGGGGTTTACCTGAGAGATTCTGACAACGGAGTTAAGGTACCATCCTTTCTGTCCACCACACGGAAGAAATTCAGTTGATCACCTTCACGGTATACCAAAAAAGTAGCCTGCTTATTTGAGGGGGCCTTTTCCCACATATCATCTGGCAGAGGATCCATGGACTCTGCTTTCTCCCTGATTGGATCTACCAGAGGCACTGAACATGCAATTCAAGGGACAAATACATCAACAGTCAGTAATTATGTAATGGAGGTCTTCATTTTTTTGTGTGTTTTGATGTTTAGTACAGACATATTTTCAACATGAGATTTTCTTTTTGACCAGTGTATGAATAGCTTTCACAGTTTAGGAGGGAAGAAACCATGCTTATAGGAGTTGTTCAGCTCCTTCTTATATTAAAGGCCCAGCATATAGAACACCATTTAATAGATAGTCAAATAACATGTACACAATCAGACTTACTGTCTAAATAGGTTTGGTTTTTTTCCCATCTTGAAAAGTACATGAGGACTTATTTCAATTTGAGTGGGGTGTCTAATGTCCATTTCTTGGACACTTCCTTTCTGTCAACCACCTCTTCCTGTAATACAGCTATTGTCAGGGCTTAATATTCCCCATATTAAGTATAAACATCTGCTCATTTTGTGGTATAGAACAGATCAGTTAGCATTTGATCTCAAGATAGGAGAGAGACAATTTAAAAAAGGAAAAAAGCATTTTGTGAAGTTCAGACACAAGTGCTCATTTTAAAGAAAAACTATTATCCATTGCAATCACAAAAAAAGCCTCAATCTTCTCTGAAGTTTGTTCTACCCGCGATTGTGTGGGTTTCCTCCAGGTGCTCAAGTTTTCTCCCACAGTCCAATAATATATTGGTGGGTTGATTTATTCGTGTGTGTGTGTGTGTGTGTGTGTGTGTGTGTGTGTGTGTGTGTGTGTGTGTGTGTGTGTGTGTGTGTTTTGAAGAATTTAGCATCTAAGCATTGATGGGAATTAAATATTCTCTGTAAAACACTGTATATGGTGGTACTACATAAATAAATGACATTAGAAGGGGAGTGCAAAGCTAGAATATACATGCATACTTTTCCAATGCCTAGATATTTCATATAAATGTAAATTAATATTAAATGACACACTAACCTAGCTTGGTAATGGGCTTGTGCCATTGATAACCAGTTAGTCCTCAATGGCCACAACTTTAATTTGGATGAAGTCTCACTCAATAAGTAATGATTCTTACCAATTAATGATATGCAATACATACATCTATAACATGCAGTCATGTTAGGCTGAAGGGAAGATATAGGACAAGCATTCATTTCAAATCATTCTCCTGGACCTCTCTGCTGCTTTTGACACTGTTGCCCACCGTCTTCTCCTACACACCCTTCACTCCATTGGCCTTCGTGACAGTTCTTTCCTGGTTCGTTGAACCATTTCTTTAGCGTTTCTACATCTGGCACATCATCTCCTCCCCCCAAAACATTTAGTTTTTAACAATCAAATTTGTCCTTGTTGCACATCTTGCTTCTACACCACACATACCAATAATTTCAACATGAACTACCCTCACCCATTTTGTAAACAAACATGGGAGAAGGATAAGCGAGAAAGGGAGATTAGGCAACACATTAGTACTTGATCCTTACTAACTCCACCTAAAAACTATTGCTTTTACTAGTGTCCACCTTCTAGATCAACCTGACAGTACAAGGAACACTCAAAGGTTAAAGTCAGTAAACCAAAAAACAGTGATTCCATTTCAGTGGCTCATTCTAGAGATAGGATGTAGTAGCTATGTCTGGAAATATCCAACTTTAAATAATAGACTATTTGATGCCAAAAACAGCACAGGTTATTGGCATCACCTGTACATACCTCTCCGTGTGTTAATTGGACCACCTCTCATAGCCAACACCAACTTCAAAGTAGAACCTCCAGAGATGCTAGAAGGGGGGAAAAAAATAAATATAAAAAATACCATGGTCAGCCTAAGTTTCAAGAACACCAAAATCAATGTCTGGCCAGCAGAAAAATATTTCAGTTTATGGTCACTTACTTATAGTCATTCAAGCAAAATTCATCCTCTAGTTCCATGTTGTTCCAAATTAAATGTTGTTGACTAATAGGAATGCCTAGAAAAGGGAATAAAAAAAGTGAGGCAAGCGTATAATATTTACTATAAAACATCTACAGCCAAGTAACTTCTTATTGTGGTTAATGTTTATGTAGAAGGTGCCACAAGAACTATATACATATTATTAAAAAAATTCACAAGAATATTGAAATCAAGTTGCTGGTCTATAGTTCACAATTGCATTTACTAAAAAAAAATAAAAAATATGATATCCATTTTCCATCCACTGAATGTAAAAGGATACTAGGAATAATAGTCATTATAAATATAAAGAATATTAGCACTAATGCAGAAAATTTGGTATAAACAATGGCTGATATTGTGAACAATGCAATTATAAAAACAAGAGGAAAAGCAAGGCAGTGTTCCATGTAACCACAAGATTTCAGGGCATTTTGTTTATTGAGAGAGGGTTTACGCAAAACAAAACAAAAAAACAACACAAGTCCTTTCCCCAACAATATACCAACAGCAAACATTCTGAAATTACAAAATGCACTCATTAATATTTTAGTTACTGCTTGTACTGCTCTCATGACATCTCATCCCACACAGTTTCATTGTTTTTAATTACCAGCAACAAGTGGCTCTTGCTTAACAAGGATTTGCATGTCATTGGTTCTAACACTGAATAGGTTCCAGAGACAATGTCCATGAAAAAACCAAATACTATATAAATTAAAAAATTACCAACACTTAAAAGACCATTTGTTCCTGGGAATATGTATCTCTAAAAATATATCTGTGGATTCCAGATTGGGTTCCAGTCCCTAAAGCAGAGGGGCAAAATGGATGGAGTAAAATCTTAGACACAAATCGTGTAGGGGAGGGGGGGGGGGGGGGGACCTGTTGCAATCTGAAATAGATCTAGAACTTCAGCAGTAGATTATATTCCATTATGACAATGAGCAAGAGCAAACAGCAAAAGGCAGATAGCAGTGGGTTAAATAGATTTTTTTTTTTTTTAAATACAATGTCCTGGAGTGGCCCAGTCAAAGCCCAAACCTTAACCCCCATCATCAATCTGTGGAATGATTTGAATACATGATGTGAGCACAGAACTGGTGGTTCCCTAGTTTAACCAAACAATGAAAAGCATGTATAATTCAAAAGTCTAACAAAATAGGAACTTGATTTGACTGTTCCATCAACACAGAAATCTAGGCTAAAATAATAAAAAAACAAAAAAAAAAACAAAAAAAAACATTTATAAGTTCGCAAAACATTATAGGTATTAAAACCTCCAAGGGTAAACTCATGTATAACCCAGAGCTTACTATAAAATAGTTTCAATATTTCTATTCCAAATCATATAACCTAGGAAGCTTACAATAAAAAAAAAAATCCACGTTAGAGGAAGACATTAATTATTTCCTTCAAAATCCAAAGCTTCTGAAGCTCTCATGCCCAGCAGCCCAAAAATTATAGCTATTAAATATCGTAAAGCATCCGAAACCTCTGGCTTAGTTGGCTTTTCTGCAGCTCACTATAAGAAATTCTCGCACATCCTGGTCCTCCACCTCCAGAGTTTGCTTAATGCTGTGCTTCATGGGGATCACCTGAATAAAACTATGTTGGAATTCAGGATAGCGGTGATACGCAAGTCAGGGAAGGATCCTCATGAGTGTGCCATCTATAGACCTCTCTCATTGGTTAATACGGATATAAAACTTTACATTGTTCTTTGCCAACTGTTCAATCTAAATCCTTCCAGTAAGGATTCATAAATTATCAAGTGGGGTTTCTTCCAGGGCATCAGGCCAGCGACGCACAAGAAAATAGATAGATCTCGTACAAATTGTAAATAAAAGAAATAACTTGCAATAATTCCATCTATTTATTGAAATTCATGCTTAAAACACTTACCAAGCATACGGAATCAGTGTCCTATACACCATTCCCACCAGTAAACTATTCATTGGCAGTTCCCTTTCTGACACAATACCAATCTTCAATGGGACTAGATAAGCCTATCCCTTATTGCCCCAGGTATTTGCCCTGGTTCAGATTTAATACCCTAGGTTGGTAGTGGGGTCCCAGGAATTTAAAACCTCCTTGTTTGCAAATGATAAACTTCAATCCCTCATTCAGCCCCAGAATTCTTTACCGCCCATCTATCGGCTAATGGAAGAGTGTGGCATCCTATCGGGCTATAAAACCAACTTCTCCCAATCTGAGGCCATGCTGCTACATGCAAATAAAAGATATAAAGTCAAACTGTAAGCTCAAGTGGCAAAAACGCAAAATACAATATCTAAGGGTACTCATCCCCTCCTCCTACGATTATTTATACCAGGAGAATTTTCTCAAGCTTATATTCAGAATTAACTTGTATCTCAATACATGGAGGAAATACATCATTTTGTGGCTGGGGAGGATCATCACAATTAAAATCACCCACATTCCAATGGGATTAGAGTAGCTAATGACTATGACATCGGTAATCATTGGAAGTTCCCTTAGCGATATCCAACAAAAGTTTTCCCATTTCCACCCTGTTTTTTTAATTCTTCCAGGGGAGACACTTTCCTCATGTCTCTTCCCCTGCTGATACTTTAAGGTACCTTACTCATTTCAAAAAAAATGTGTTTGAAGTCACTGATTTGCAAGGGTATGATTTCCTCAATTTAGAACTTGTTACTTGATATTCCTCTTGGCTCTCAGGGCTATCACAAAAGGGAGTGGTAAAGGGACTTGGGTCCTCCTCCAGACAAATCTTGTAACCATCCGTCCCCTCTTAAGACACCCTCCCTACTTTAACTATTCAAAGCTTTTGCCGCACATCCTTGGATGGGTCAGTACTGAATCTTTCTTTGAGATTTGGGATACTATTGATAACCTACGATCTTCTTGTTACCTTTGTTTTTTATGTTTATATTTGCGCTAGCCTAATATTTTGTATATTGCTTGTTTATTGATTAGTACCTGTTCTCTCCCATTCTCCATCCCTCCCTTTTCCCCACCACCCCATTAATCCCTTTTGGGTGAAAAAAAACAAACAAAACAAAAACAAAGAAACAGTCCCGTTACTTGTTCAATATTGTTTATTGTGATTGTTTACATATATTTCTTTGATAAATATAAAAAAAAGTTTAAAAATAAAAAATGTACCAGTTTCTTGATTTAAGGAGAAAACAGATATGCTCAGCATGTTAACCGGAATGGGAATGGAATCTATTAGTCCCAATGACTCTACACCTACTTGCTTAGTTACAGTAGGGAGCGGCGTATACATTTTTTGGCGGCTGCCGATTCCATTTACTTGCAAATGGACAAAAGGGAGTCAACGGATCTTCCTCTACCCCCACCCCCCCATCTCCATGTGCCGATTATAAACCACATGTCAAAGACGATCACGTGTGACATGGGGGCCACTAGATATATAGGATTTTGAAAATAGAGATATTTCTATTTTAAAAAGGATAACAGCAAAAGGGACCAGACATGGTTGAAAAGATATGAAATATGCAGTAGATTTTTACCAAAGGTGCTGTAAACTTAAGAAGTGATAACAAATAAATTTCTCCATTTAAAGTTATAAAGCACTTTAGAAAACAGCTGGTGGTACATGCATCAAGCTGAGAGTTCGGGTGGGTTTGAAAAGCGGTGCTGTTGCAACCAATCAGATTCTGGCTATCATTTTATAGAATGTACTAAATAAATGATAACTAGAAAACAGGCAACATCTCCACTTTTTAAACACGCAGTTTCATACATTTACACCCAAGTGTTCCCAGAAAATGAAGGACACTGACAGCAGCTTGCAAAATCAAGCACATGTTCTACCATTGAGAATATCAACAGCATTTCTGTTGTTCAGCTTCAGAGCAGTTCTGTTATTAGAAATTTGCTACTACCTGGATACTGTGAGGGATATATGAATGCTGTCTACATGTACCCTGCCATAACATGACTAAAAGGGGGGAATTCAATTCCCCCAAATTTGCGTGCCGTTAAAGTTATTACGGTAGTTTTAACCCGGCTTTCTGCCCGCGAGTAAAAAGCCGGCGTTGAAACTACCATAATAACGGTAATAATGCACAGGCCGGGTTACTTTTACCCGTAACGCGGCCAATTGAATTCCCCCCCAAACATGGTGGTAAAAGATGTGACAAAATTTTGTTCATGTTTTCTTTTAGGCTTTAAAATCAGATATTGGTTTCCAATTGACTAAGATATTTTATGGTAAAAATTAAGGGAAAGGGGATTTAAAAATGACCTGTAGCAAAATATAGTTTTCGTAGAGGAGAGTTTTAAATGTATTGAAGTCAGCAGGGGAGAATAAAAAGCTGGATTTTCTGGAAGTACTGCTCACGTCATGCCCCTTAGTAACAGTACAATAATTATCACAAGTGAAAAACCTAAGAACACAATGACAGAAGATGCCATAAACAGAATGGATACTCAGCTAAGCTTACTTGTCAACTGTTAGTTTAGCTTCGTTCATAATCATCATGTCTTGCAGCTAAAAAGGAGTATATTGAATATGCAATTTCCTTAACCCTGGTTTTGGAATTAGCTGGTTATGATATAAAATTTGCCCTGTGTAGGGGATCATTCATCATCTACTTCCGGTACAATAGAGAATTACTTTGAAGCAGGAAGAAACATATATTATACCAAGATTGATTCAATGTCATGCCTTAACACATTTCCAAGTAATAAAAAATATGTTTATGATTTCAATTCAAAGATAATGGCTATATGTGAACATCATTTAAATGCCTAGATAGAAAGCCTTAAATAAATACTGCAAGAATCACTTCCCGTTTCATCATACATGACCTCTTGTCATACAAGACAAAACATGCTACTATTTGGGACATGTGAAAAGAATTGTTATCGCACAAGGAAGAGAACTGACCTTATGAAAAAAAAATTAAAAATCAAAAGTATTATTTTGACTATATCATCAAGGGGTGCTCTTCCAATATAATTCAATATAAGACCACAGAAAAAAGGCACTCCAGCCCACTAGTTAATAATCTTCAAATCAAATCTCTCATAAGTAAATCAACATATATATTCTCATGCATGTCAGAAACACCATTATTCCTGAGATTCTGTTTTTAATTTCACTATTTCTTCTCTGCACACACTTCTTTGTAATATTTTAAATGTTTGGCCAACATTAATCTCTGCAATAAAGGTGTTTCTGCCATGAATGAGAATATATATGTTGCAATTACTGTAGTAATCTCCACTTATTTATCCTTCCACCTCTATGGGGTAAGCAGAGATTCCAACCATAACATCGGAACGTCTGCAGAGACATCTTACGCTCTGAACTCAATCTCCCCTAACAGACAAAAAAAAAAAAAAAAAAAAAAAAAAGCACAAAAAAACCCCCAACAATTTTGTACAAATTTTGTAATACATTATAAACCATTTTTATAAACTGTCACTTTCTAAAATTAAGCACTTGTAGGTTGCTAAAGATCTGTCAAAGTTTGGACTTTGTAAAATAGCTCTAATCGTTGTTTGACCATCAACTTCACTTTTTAGGTTAATTTGGGTAGTGTCACAGCTCCTATTCTATTTATTCTTAATGTTTTGCACACCCATGTGTAATTTATATATGGGGCTAGAACAACCTGTAGCAAATCAGAGCATTAAAAAGTAAATGGGAAAAAAAGTCTGCATGTCCAACTGCAGGCAGGTTTAAAGTTGGAGGGGCTAGGCCAGGGTTTCCCAAACCCAGTCCTCAGGGCTCCCCAACAGTGCAGGTTTTCCATATCTCCTTGCTGGAGCACAGGTGTATTCATTACTGACTGACACATTGTAACAGATCCACGGGTGGTCCTAATTATGTCACATGTGATCCAGAAAACCTGCACTGTTGGGGAGCCCTGAGGACTGAGTTTGGGAAACCCTGGGCTAGGCTAATATTTAGTCATTTTAAGAATCTAAACCTAGTAGTAGCACAGGACAATAATGTAGCACGCCTGTCAAACTGGTATGAAAATATGTAAGCTGCATTGCAATATTCCATCATCGTGACAACAGTACTACTTAACATGAGCTAGAGATACACACATTCAAATTAGTCTTCATTATGTGTCATTCATGAACAGGAAGAGCTAGGACGCTGATGGATGCAGAAGTGAATATGCGATTATGCATGTGGGCAATTTACCTTAAGGTTATATATCTTATTAAAAAGGTATTAATGTGTACAGCAAGACTTGCCCTATGCAATATGTTATTTAGTTCCATATACTCAAATGCTTCTCGAATAATATGTTGAAAGTAGGTATAACATTATAATAAACTAGACCTAGTGATAATCTACAGTTCTGATACTTCACTAAGTTAGCTAAACCCTAATAAATAAAAATAAAATGTTACCTTCCAGCCTCTGAATTTTAGCTTTTACACAGACCACAGTTTCAAATGGAGACACCCATAGCTCAAAGCACGTCCCTGTAAGGGTTTCAATGACGAGTTCAATTGTTTCAAAAAAAGGTAGCTTGTAATTGAGTGATCCGATTTCATCTTCATTAAAAAAAGGAGGTTCCTTTTTGTTTGCCATTGCACAGCATATAACATTTGGAATGGGTAGAAATAAATTTAGGAAACATCAGAACCGCAGAAAAATTTCATATTATTGCTCTTCATCTTTAAACGTGGAAACCTAGAGAGACAAAGAAATAAAAAAAAGTTACAGAAATGTATTTGGTAAAAAGTTGATGTCATCTGATGGCAGAAACCCCCTTTAAATAGTAAATGTGTAATTGGGTAAATATCAAATGTGATATTTAATTTCTACAACGACAACTTATCTTTATTAATAAATGGTCTAGACGTACTATCTAAACCAGTTTTAGATGGGAGACCCTTTTAAAAATGAATGCGGAGAAGAATGTAAATAAGACGACCAATAAACTGCATTCTCTGCGATTGCAGGTTCTTATTGGTCCGTGTGTTCACCCTATTCCCACTCACATCAAGCTGTACAACTATCACTGCAAGACGAAGCATTTATGTTTTGTGACTGGTCTTCTCGTTCACCCTATCCTCGGTTTTCAGCAGGACTATAAGGAAAAGAGCTGTACAGAGCAGTATCCAGGGGTCCAAGGTGGTAGTGAAGGCGGCACAGTGGCTAGACCCTCAGAACGCTGGAGTCATGCGTTAGATTCCAAATCAGTGCCCTATCTTGGGGCGTTTAAAAGTTCTCCCCATACTTGTCAGCGTTTCCCTTCTACACTCCAAATACATACATGGTAGGTTAATTGACTGCTGACTAAAATGGAACCCAATCTGTATGATGTGTTTTGCAAAATACTTAAGCCACTTATTCTGCTTATCTGACCCATCTCTTCAGAAGAGGCCAACCCGCTTGAACTGTACCATTCTTTTTAAGAAATTTCTGTGATGCTGAATTTAACATAAGTCATGAACACCTAAGTATTACCTAAGATAAGAACTGTCCAAAACATTGAAAATTACACTTTTATTTGTTCTTAAAACTACCACCACTAAAGACCTGAGGATACACAAATGCAAAACTCAAAAGATGGTTATTATAATGCAAATAAAATGATTACAAAACATGCAACCATTTGGCTCATATACAACAGTTCTTTAGCCATGTTCTTAATTCAAAAACAGTTTTTCACCACCTACTCAAGGTGACAGGTGATAAAAGCAACACATGGATATTTTAGAATGAGTCTCGTGCTCCCATGGATAATTTTATCTCAAACATCTTTGAAGGTCGTATCATGTGAGAGGGAGAAAAATGCTACATTTTTAAGTATAAGCTTCCCGCAAATATAAAACAGCTAAAAATATATAAGGAAGTGGGAAATTACAAGGTAACGTCAAAGACTATCATCTAAAAAAACAGGAGAAAAAATTGCTTATCTGCAAACATGGAGGACAAGTGTCCCAGCTCTATGTCCAGTGGCAAGAAAAACACAGGTAAGATAGCTCAAACTGGCAGATAGCTATAAGGAAAGGAATAATATGTATCAACAAATCCAAAATGGTCAGGAACACACTGATGGCATATAGCAGCACAATCACTCATCTGACACCAAATTAAAGGATACAATTGTAAATCGCTATATAAGTAAATGTTGATGATGAAATGGGCACAGGCAAGGCCAGAAATGCCATTAGGTAAAACTCAGCACTTGCCTAGGGTACCAAGGTTTAAAGGGTGCATAAAACATTGAATAAGTGACAGTCATTTAATGTTCTTAAGGCCCAGCAGTGGCCCTCCACTAAGAGCGTTGGCTGCAAACAAGGAGAAGCAACAGGCAGCTTTTTACCTATGAAGCTGCCAAGCTGCTGCATGTCTGTGGTGGGCTAGACACTTGCACCACATTCCCACTGAGGAGCAGAGGATGCCTCCAGCACTTTCCACCTGCTATAGTAAGCAGCACTGGGGGTAGGGCCCCATTTCCGATGGGGAGGGGGCACCCCAAGAACAAACACCAGCACTGGCCACAAGGAGAGCTCTCGGATTTGATGCTATTGACCCCGTACATGAATCATGTACCTATGCAAAAGCATTTTCCAGAACTAAAAGAAGAAGTCCAATATAAATGAATGGTAAATGGCAGCTTTGTTATCAGCAGCTGACTTCCACGGTCTCTCTTCCTTCTGACTGTACCACGCCTCTTATAGTTGCACAGAAATGCCCATTGCCATTGGTTGCTTTAATATGGCTAGCATATATATTTCTACTGCATTAAAAGTAGTCACACACACTTTCCCCTTCACCAGCTACAATTATTATGTAGCTAGCGTATGTATCAATTTTTTCCTATACCTCTTATATTGTAAACTGAAATGTGCATGGCTATGTTTACCTTCATGCCACTATGGGGCATATTCATTTGTTGCCGTTTCTCGCTGTGTTGAATATATTACCGTTATTACGGTAATTCTAAGCCGGATTTCAGCGCTGCGAGCTGAAATCCAGCGTTAAAGGTACCGTAAAACGGTAGTTACGCGCACTATTACAATAATGACGGTAATAGTACGCACGTCGCGTTACTTTTACATGTAACTCCAACAACTGAATATGCCCACGGAGCTGCAAGCTGAAATCCGGCTTAGAATTACCATAATAACGGTAATATATTTTACGCCGCGGGAAACGGCAACAATTGAATATGCCCCAATATGTAATATATTTGTGTCATGATCCATCCAATGTACAGAACTACATAATATATCAGGGCTTTAGAAGTGCTAATAAGCTGTGAAACACTCAGGTAGTGACAGATAAGACTGAGACACCATTCCCATGCCACATCTTAGCATTTAAGCTGAAAAACAATGCTTGCAATATGCTCACAGTTGAAGCCATTCATGTAACAAGGAAACACTATTTCCTATCCAATGTTACACACCACTGTTCAGACTGTCCCGTTTCTCCAGCTGTAATAAGGTGGCATTGAAAAGCACCTGTGCAACTCCACCCTTACCTAACAGTAAGTGACAAATGCATTTTAAACGGACAGAGAAACAATGACATTGGTGTAAAATTCACACTGGCTTAGCAGGTGCTGCTCTAGGTCTACATGATATTTTAAGAGAAAGAAGTCGGTTATGTATAGTTACCAACTGACAACTTCAGATGCTCACAAGTCATAAAACAATAGGTTAAGTTGTCACGCTCTGTATGCACTATACATCTGTCTTCTGGCACAGTCAGTCCAGGATAGCATCTACAGTAATGCATCTGATCAACAAAACTCATTCATCGTGTGTTCTACAATTCTAAAATGACTAATAATAGATAATAGCTAGGCAATGACCCGAAGAGCTCACAGTCTATTTCCCATGCTATAGTGGAGGTCATGACCGATCTCACCATGTCTAACTGCAGATCTCACAGCGAGGGGCAACAGGGGGACTGAATGGTGGAGGCACCAGATGGGCTCCCCGGGCACTGCGCCCCTGCACACCCCACCAGCACC
The DNA here is from genome assembly GCF_038048845.1 of Mixophyes fleayi. Taxonomy (NCBI): domain Eukaryota; kingdom Metazoa; phylum Chordata; class Amphibia; order Anura; family Limnodynastidae; genus Mixophyes; species Mixophyes fleayi. The sequence goes on from NC_134407.1 coordinate 53,342,505, forward strand.
TGTAGCGGATACACTCACACCCTATGGCTTTTAGACCGGCCTGTAGGACCCCTTGTCTCGGATCTCCCTCCAACACCTTTCCAGGCACTAACAAAAAAGAAAAAAAGCTCGGTAATGGCTACATCCCCTTCATCGCAAGGACCTTCTGACGTCACCAGGTCATGTGACTGATGTAGTCACATGGTACAGGGAAGGCGGGCTGCTGCTGCTCATGGTAGTGTGTAGCTGCTGAAAGTAATGAAGAATCAGGTAGAGCAATGTGCTGGCAGCAAACATTGCAATATTTCTGCTGAATTCAGATGGAAAAATAGTTTTCCCTGTCATGGTTATTCACGTGTGAGGTGCTTTTAGGCATTAATTAATCCCAGAGAACAGTCTTAAAAACAGGACACATTAAAGTGCATTAGCCAGTTTACATGTCAGCAATTTGACTATTCTAACACTGTGAAAGAGTATTCCCAAACTTGCATTGCATGTCCTATGTTTTTTGGTGCTAACACTAAATGAAATATACTTAATAATGGACAGTAATCAATCCTAATTGTGCCTTGGCTTTGCTCTAGTCCTCTTATGAATCCCATAGTGAATTCCGCAGTGGGTCCTGTCCCAATAATGGAGAGACACAAATTTACTTAACTCTTTCAGATTGCAGTACTTTAAAAACAATAGAATAAAGGTTATGGTGAAAAGAAATGAGGCAAATTTAATAAGTGCTTTCTGAGAGCTTTGAGGTCTTGTTACAAAACTATCATATGTGAGTACTGCTTATTTTTCATGCTGACCAAATAGCATACATAGACTTCTAGGTCTCTATGGTAACAGTACTTTTATATTTCTTCACTTGACAGGTAACGTAACAGGTAAAAACCAAAAGCAAAAAAATATGTATTGTGAAAAAATAACTGCTATGAGGTAAATTCACATTTTAAAAATGTATGAATGGACTGTTCAAATGTAAAGGGTGTTAAAGTCAATACATGCATTGCAGTTAATCTTCATCATCATCACCGTTACCATTTATCTATATTGTGCCCATAGTTCTGCAGCGCTGTACAGAGAATATTTGTCATTCACATCAGTTCCTGCTCCATTGGGGCTTACACTATAAGTTAATGATGGGTAATATTCGATATCAATAGAGAATGTCTCCCATGCTTTGGAGAAATGTAAAAGACTTTGGTAATAGTCATTGTGCTCTGTAACAGGAAAACTTTAGAGAAAAGAAGTAAGACAATCTTGTCCTCTTAGCACTTAATGGATAATGCAATATCCTGCATTCCATTCTAGGGGATGCAGACAGACATTGCATAACAAAGGTTTGCCATCCACAGCCCTAATGAGTTTTTTGTGATCCGGCTTTTTTGTAGTTCATTGGATGACATGTTTAAGAGCCTGCAAACATAGATGTGACCTTTCCATGAAAACCTTTGACCCTCAAGGTCAAAGATAATGGGGTTCCTTTTATTCACTAAAAGGAAAACACCACTTTCTCAGAGTTTGGGGATAGACCCTATGGTTTATTTTGCAAATGTAACTGCTATCTGTAAGCATTTGCTATAAAAACGCTGTAGTATATTATACATAGCACTAACATGTCCTGCAACTCCTGTCTTCTTCAAGAGGGCAGCTGCTATGAGTCCAGTATGACTAGTCCCTCCACTATGTCATCTTGGCAACATAATACAGTCAAGAAAGTAATTTGTGCCACTCAGATTAAACCTGATGACATCATTAACTTGAAGGGTTGAAACTTTAACCATCATGGACAAATTACTTCATACTTGCCTACTTTTTAAATCTGTACAGAGCATGTGACAGAGGGTAGGAGGGGCGTGATGATGTCATTACGTCACTATAGCCCCGCCACTACCATATATATAGAAATTCAAGGTATTGAATAGCTAGCGGGGGTGGGGCTTAATGACGCAATTAAGCCCTGTCCCCGCTATTCAATGCCCTGAATTTCGGGGTACGGGAGGTTTGCCTACTCTTCAGAAAATCAGGGAGAGTAGGCAAGTACGAATTACTTACTACACAAAGAAGAAAAAAAAAGAAGTGAGTACCGGGGCACACTGGGATTTAATTTCAAGTCTGTTAAAAAGTAGCTCCCAGTGCTTTCAATAAAAAGTTATATATATATATATATATATATATATATATATATATATATATATATTTACCGAACAAAATGAAAGACTAAGTTGTTTTGCTTTGTATTTTTTTTCGCTCAAGGTTAGATGTGCTACATAGACGCTCTAGTAAAGTTTATATAGTACTTTCCTCTCCTTCCTTTTTCAGATGTAGTAAGTACTTTGCAGCAGAGAAGGAAAACAACTGCACTAGGTATACAGATAATTAGACATCCCTAAATAAATATATTTATGTCAGTACTATTACTCAGAATATATTGACAATATTCCAACCTGAGAGGAAAAGAAGAAAAAAAGAAGTGAGTACCTGGGCACACTGGCATGTAGTTGTAAGTCTAATAAAGATTATACTTTTTAACAAACATATTTAAGATAGGAATTGATCCTAATCATGAAAAGTATGCAAAATATAAAACCAAAGGGCACATTATAGGTGTGACTCATAAGACTTAGCCCTTGCTAATTGCATGAGAGACATATCAATCACTGTAAACTGGATTAACTAATGAATGGATGGAACGGATGACGTATGGAGGGGGCTTGGCCGATAGGCTATTTAAAGCAATTGTTAGGAAACCTCTCCTGACCCCCTTTATCTGTCTCAAACTGCACTCGTGACTTTGAAGCTTACTGTAAGGGAACACACAGGATTTGAGCCTAAACCTCACTCTCACCTATCTCTTAGGCTACAGGTTTAACTGGTCCCTTTCCCAACACAGACGACACACTTCACACCTCTTTTCAACTACCACCAGCTACATATAAGGCCCATAGCAAACCTATGACTTAATTATCCAATTGTGCACACTCTGTGCTCTTATAGCTAGACTGACTCTCTGTTTGCCCTGAAAATGCTGTTTATGTGTAACACACGGCAGTGTTCGCCTTGTTGTCCTCCTCTATAGAAAAGGGTTGCAAGGACTTGCATTAATATATTTAGACTCCAGGGGTTCGGCACCTTTAGCTATGCCCTTGGTTAATATAAATCATTCATAGCGTTTATAATACCAGATAGGTAGCCTGTTTATTGGACCCTGAGATTTTTCAGGGAAGTATAGGATTCATCTCATGATACCTTCATACCCATCTGGAAGTATAGGACGTAGATAAGTGTGGTCTGCTATCTGGGACAATATCCACACTTTGATCCTCTGGTGCTCTCTTGGTCCCCAGCTTAGGTTCCATAACACATTGCTTCTCTGCATCATGCTCTAATGATGCGCAAACCAGCACTTTTTTAGTTTTATCTGTCCAGTCGAGACCTTGCTGCTCACACAGGACAATTAAAACTTAGTTGGCATTTTTCTTATAAGCAGCTGCCATCCTTGCAGTTACTTTGCAAAATAAAAGATAGGAAAGAAAAAAGAGAGAAGGGAGGGGAACTGTTTTGCACGTATGTCTTAAAAAATTATAAGCATTGAGTTTTGTCCTTATGAACACGGCTGTATTCTTCGCAAGGATACTACCAGTTCTTAAGTGCAGGGAATAAATAATTAAACCCAGCACATAATGCTCTAAAAATTAAAATAATTCCAAAACTGCCAGCAATTGTCACGAATAGCGACCTCTAGCCACTCCCTGATTTAATATCTTATCATATATTCACACAGTCAAACAATATAGCACCTCTAATTTGTTAGGAAACCTCTCCTGACCCCCTTTATCTGTCACAAACTGCACTCGTGACTTTGAAGCTTACTGTGAGGCAACACACAGGATTTGAGCCTAAACCTCACTCTCACCTATCTCTTAGGCTACAGGTTTAACTGGTCCCTTTCCCAACACAGACGATACACTTCACACCTCTCTTCAACTACCACCAGCTACATATAAGGCCCATAGCAAACCTATGACTTAATTATCCAATTGTGCACACTCTGTGCTCGTATAGCTAAACAGTTAATACCTCACACACTGGTTTTTATAGAGTTAAATCAGCCAAGCAATCTCTCTTTTCTAAATTGGCAGTGAACTTGTTTAGAGCAATAAGGACATCACTAATATTTTTTTTTATTTAATATACAAAAAGTACAATGCTTCCAGGTTATGAAAACAATTAATAAACAATTGACATACAAATAAAAAATTGCATAACAATTATAAACACAAATGGGATGAAAATACAGAGAATTACTCCCGTATAATAATCTGTATGCCTGGGGCAGGCAGAAGAGATGGACAGTCCTTCAATTAGATTGATCCCCAAGAGATGTCCCTTTGTTCCTTCACAACACAGGTTTTTAAGCAAAATCGTATGGGACTGCATTCACATGGGCAATGTGGATGCTAATGTGGGGGGTGGAGGTGTCTCCAGCGTGTCAACTAGGGTTTGTTCAAAACTATTCCTCAAGTTTTGACCTGTCGTAACTTTTCTCAGGTATATCCCAGAGACATAACTCCCCTGTCAACAAACCGGTCATAATCTCCTGCACATTTAAATACCAAACATGATGGAATCATAACAATATGAAATACCTTTCCCAAAGACATGTGACTACTACTTTCCCTCGGTACCGCTGGTACCTATAATTAACAACCCTGGTGTGGTTTCGGCCCCTCAATATGGAGTGGCACACGGATTTTCCAAAATATGAAATATGAAAGCATTTTCTTTGAAGATAGTATTTTGCTACCAAAGCACTTAATACGGCACGCTTAAAAGTGCCTGTATGTGATTGGACCAGCATTCTCCAAAGTAATGTGCAATTGGTAAAGTGCTTTTTACATTTGCCACCCATGTGCCAAGGTCATTACAACTCAGGAACAAGTGGGATAATTACTGGTTCAATCAAATGCATTAGTTCATGTTTGCATAAAAAAAAGAAAAGAGCGTGCTCAAAATATGGACTGATGGTGGTAATTGAGGGAGAGTGGATATACTCTGGTTTACAGCACCACTACTTACAACATTATTAACTTAGGAATACACAATTCAGGAAGAGAAAACAACTTTTTCCCTACAACACAGATCCAGTTGGTCATATATTTTTGGGTTTAAATATCTTTGTAATTTTTGTATTTTTCCTAAGTAACAGTGTCACAAATGAGAACAAGAAGTATGTAAATCCATGTCAAATCTTACAAAGCTGGGATTTTAGAGACAACAGCAACTGAAACAGCCATTCAGCTGCTTCAGGATCTCCGTTACCTTCGTAGTTAAGTTGTTGGTACCCAGCACTTGTTGATGAACTGCCTGGACTGATAAAGTACATGGTTATGAACTGCTGACACTCAGGTACACATAACCCTGTATTTCTGTTTTTTACAAGAATGGCCTATGATCTGTGTAATGTTTGTCTTACCCAGTTGCAGGAGGCCCTATGTAGAAAGAGCAGTAAGTCACCACATTAAGGATATGAAGAACCGAGCGTTAGGGTAACCCCTATACCTTGCACTGTGGCTCAGGATAACAATAGGGAAATAACAACGTACCACATATGCTGGTCAGGGGGGGGGGGGGGGCATGCGAGAGAAAAGCTGGTGGGCAAAACGACATGTGAGGGAATGGAAATGGAGAAAAGTGAGGTTAAAGCTGGTGGGGAGAGGGGCATTTGTTGGATGGGGGGCATGTAAGGGAGAATCTGGTGAATATGAGGGTGTAGGTGTATGAGTAGAGGCTATGTGATTTTTTTTTTTTCCCCTCACATGTCCGCTTTTCCCACCATTCACTGTCTCACATGCCACCCCTGCACACAAGCTTTTCTCTTACATGCCCTCTACTTCCCAGACAATCTCCTGTTTGCTGGTGGCCCTTCCACCCACCACCGTCTCTGCAACGCCCCCTCTGCCCACCACTGTCTCCATAGCGCCCGTGCTCCCTCTGCCCACCAGATTTTCAATTGCATTTGTCAATTTGTATTAGTGCCTAATACCATTATCGATGCCCAGGAAAGCTTCCCAACCTTCCTTCTCTTCCTAGGGTACCACAGCTCTCAGGACTGCCACCCTTATCATATGCTGCACACTATTCCTGGAACTCTTCACCTGAATGTCTAGAAAGTATTGTCTCTAACTGCAAGACCCTGCTGAAAGCTCATCTGTTTAAGGAAGTGTTCAAATAGTACTTGTGACTTCTGGATGTACATATCTCTGTGACTTAACTTATCCCACAGTAGTGCTCTATAGGGTGACAGGACACGTTCTGCAGTTTTCTAATGTGGTTTTGCTCTTTAAGGTATTAATTGATCAAATCAAATCAAGTGATATTACGAAAGTTTGATAACGCCAGAAACAGTGGTGAAAATAACACCTGATTAATTGAATGCTAAGAGGGATAGTTATGTTGTCACTGGTTATCACAAGGGCTAGCAAGTGGAATAATTTACCTGACACTAAAAATGGACATTACCAAAGCCTTCTGTGTGATGTTTCATACTATAGACAGCTGGTTTGTAATATATAATATTTGAATATTTTGTAACAAGCACTCATGAATATATAAAGAATACGTGCTGTATTTAAAGCAGCTTTCTCATATTTGTGAGGGGGAAAAGGATGAAGTTGTTTATTTGCCTAGTTAATTTTATTATTATTATTATTATTAATATTTATTTATAAGGCGCTACAAGGCATCCGCAGCGCCGTACAGAGACAAACAAAATCACAATACAATGGGAGACAGCACAGTACAGTAAACACAGCAACTCAGTACGCTCAATGCACAGCTAGAGAGGGCGGGGAAGGGGGAGGGAGGATCCGAAAATGACGGGGCCCAAGAAGGGGGGCGTGGAAGACAGGGAGACCCCCAGGGGGGAGGAGGGAGCGAAAGTGGATGTGGGGTGGAGGACCTTTGAGGAGGAGGGCTAAGTAGCTGGAGAGCAGAGTTAGAAGTGGTGGAAACAGGAGGAGAGATGGCCCTGCTCAGAGGAGCGTACAATCTAAGGGGAGGGGTGGACAGACAGAGAGACGCAGGGGAGAGAGGGAGAGTAGGGGGACAGAGGCAGAAGATAAGGTAGGAAGTTAAGTGGGAGACAGAAAGGCTTTAAGAAAAAGGTGGGTTTTTAGGGCCCGTTGGAAGCTGGATAAATTAGGGGAAGTTCTGATGGAGGGAGGGAGCTTGTTCCAGTGGAGGGGGGCAGCGCGGGCGAAGTCTTGGATACGCGCGTGGGAGGAGGTTATAAGGGGGGAAGAGAGGCGACGGTCAGAGGCAGAACGGAGAGGGCGGGTTGGAGCATGAATAGAGAGGAGGGTGGAGATGTAGGGCGCAGTGGAGTTGGCGAGGGCCTTGTAGGTGAGTGTGAGGAGCTTAAAGAGGATTCTGAAGGGGAATGGGAGCCAGTGAAGGGCTAGGTAGAGGGGGGAGACAAAAGAGGAGCGGCGAGAGAGGAAAATAAGCCTAGCTGCAGCGTTAAGGACGGATCGAAGGGGATCGAGATGAGAGTGGGGGAGGCCAGTGAGGAGGAGGTTGCAGTAGTCCAGGCGGGAGATGATCAGAGAGTGGATAAGGCATTTGGTGGCATCTTGGGAGAGGAAGGGCCGGATGCGAGCGATGTTGCGCAGCTGGAAGCGGCAGGATTTAGCAAGAGAGAGGATGTGGGGGCCAAAGGAGAGAGAGGAGTCGAGGATGACACCAAGGCAGCGAAGTTGGGGGACAGGGGAGATAGAGGTGTTGTCGACAGTGATGGAGAGGTCAGAAGGGGATGGGGTATGAGAGGGAGGAAAAACTATGAGCTCAGTTTTGGCAAGGTTAAGTTTGAGGAATCGAGAGGACATCCAGGAGGAGATGGCAGAGAGGCAGGCGGACACCCTAGAGAGGAGGGAGGGAGAGAGATTAGGAGAGGAGAGGTATAGTTGAGTGTCGTCAGCGTAAAGGTGGTAGCTGAAGCCGAAGGAGCTGATGAGTTCACCCAGGGAGGAGGTGTATAGAGAGAAGAGTAAGGGTCCCAGAACAGAGCCCTGAGGGACCCCGACTGGAAGGGTGGATGGGGGGGAGAGAGACCCAGAGGTGGTGACAGAGAAGGAACGGTGAGTAAGGTAAGAGGTGAACCAGGACAGGACTGGGCCGGAGAGGCCGAAAGACTGGAGGGTGTGAAGGAGAAGGGGGTGGTCAACGGTGTCAAAGGCTGCAGAGAGGTCAAGGAGGATGAGAAGGGAGAAGTGGCCCCTGGCTTTTGCAGAGAGGAGGTCATTGGTGACTTTAGCCAGGGCAGTTTCAGTGGAGTGGAGGGGGCGGAAACCAGACTGGAGAGGATCAAGGAGGGAGTATTCAGAAAGGTAGGTGGTGAGACGGCTGCAGACGAGCCTCTCAAGAATTTTGGAGGCAAATGGGAGAAGAGATATGGGGCGATAGTTCGAGAGAGAAGTGGAGTCGAGATTAGGTTTCTTAAGAATGGGGGATACGAGAGCATGTTTGAAGGAGGAGGGGAAGATGCCAGTGGAGAGGGAGAGATTAAAGAGGTGAGCGAGGTGGGAGCAGGTGGTGGGGGAAAGGGAGCGAAGAAGGTGGGAGGGGATGGGATCCAGGGGGCAGGTAGTGGGGGGGGATGATAAAATGAGAGAGTGGACTTCCTCGCCGGTGGTGGGACGGAAGGAGTGGAGGGGAAGGTGGTTGGGGGGGGAGGACAGAAGAGTGGGAGGGGTGGAAGAGAGAGTGGAGGAGGAGATTTCAAGTCGGATGGCCTCTATTTTAGAGGAGAAGAAGGAGGCGAAATCAGAGGCAGTCAGGGAGGAGGGGGTGGGGGGAGGGGAGGGGGCCAGGAGAGTGCTAAAGGTGGCAAAGAGGCGGCGGGGGTTAGAGGACTGGGAAGAGATGAGGGATTTAAAGAAAGATTGTTTAGCGAGTGAGAGGGCAGAGCTGTAGGATGAAAGGATGAATTTAAAGTGGAGGAAGTCAGCCAGGGAGCGGGATTTTCTCCAGTGACGTTCGGCAGAACGGGAGCATTTTTGGAGGAAGCGGGTAAATTTGGAGTGCCAGGGTTGGGGTTTGGAGCAGCGGGGGTGGACGGACTGGGCAGGGGCAACCGCGTCCAGAGCGGAGGTGAGGGTGTGATTGTAGAGGGAGACCGCCTGGTTGGGGCAGGCCTGGGAGGAAAGGGGAGAAAGGAGGGTATCGAGAGAGGAGGACAGAGAGGCAGGGTCAAGAGCATAGAGGTTGCGTATGGACAGAGTAGGTTTGGGCAGGGGGAGGGGAGCAGGAGAAGAGGAGAGAGAGAAGGAGAGGAGATGGTGGTCGGATAGAGGAAAGGGAGAGATGGAGAAGTCGGAGAGATTACATAGGTAGGAGAAGACAAGATCAAGGGAGTGACCAAGGCAGTGGGTAGAGGAGGAGGTCCATTGGGTGAGACCAAGGGAGGAAGAGAGGGTGAGCAGTTTGCTGGAAGCAGGGTAGGTGGGGTTGTCGATGGGGATATTAAAGTCACCGAGAATGATCGAGGGGAGATCGGAGGAGAGGTAGTGAGGAAGCCAGCTAGCAAAGTTGTCAAGGAAGAGGGAGGTGGGGCCAGGGGGGCGGTAGATGACAGTGACGCGGAGATGGATGGGGTAGAAGAGGCGGATGGAGTGAGCTTCAAAAGAGGAGAAGGAGAGGGAGGGTTCAGGGGGAATGACACGAAAAGTACAGGTGGCGGAGAGGAGGAGGCCAACTCCACCGCCAGGGCGGGCACCAGGCCTGGCGGAGTGGGTGAAGGAGAGGCCACCATAGGAGAGGGCAGCGGGGGAAGTAGTATCAGAATCGGAGAGCCAGGTTTCAGTAACGGCAAGAAGGTTAAAGGAGTTGGATAGAAAGAGGTCGTGGATAGCAGTCAGCTTGTTGCGGACGGATCTGGCATTCCAGAGGGCACAGAAGAAAGGGGGAGAGGAGAGGGGGGAAATGGGGATGAGGTTAGCAAGATGAGCAGCGCGCGGGGGATGGCGGGGAGGAACGGGAGAGGTAGGGCGGGGGGAGAGTATGGGTATGGAGTGAGAGCGGGGAGGCATAGTAGGGAGAGAGAGTAACAGAACAGTGAGATAGTGGGGACAGTGAAAAACAGGTAAGAACAAAGGCAGGAAGACAATGAAAAGGTGGAAGATAATAACGAATTAGGGCGTGGAGGGCATGGAACAACAGTACAGTGAGATAATAAGGACAATGAAGACAGGTAAGAATGATAGCAGAACAGTAAGATAATAAGGACAGCGGATAACAGGTAAGAATAAGCAGGGAGACAATAGCAAGATGGAGGACAATAACCAATTAGGGCGTGGAAGGCAAAGAATAATAGAAGGAGAGGTAATAAGGACAATGGAAATAGGCAAGAATAATAACAGGTAAAACTAGTTGCTGGTAAATATAAAATCAGGAAAAACAAGATAAAGGCATATAAATAGTAGAATAATAACAGGTAAAAAGTAGAAACTTGTAAATGTACAATCAGGAAAAACAAAATAATGGCATATAAAATAATGTTTTATATGCAGTTGATGCAGTTAAGCCAGGGATTCAGCAGGAGAAGGGTTAACTGACAAGCCGGGTCGGTACACAGTTGATCAGTTGCTGCAGATAAGCCAGGGATTCAGCAGGAGAAGGGTTAATTGACAAGCCGGGTCGGTACACAGTAGATCAGTTGGTGCAGATAAGCCAGGGATTCAGCAGGAGAAGGGTTAATTGACAAGCCGGGTCGGTACACAGTAGATCAGTTGATGCAGATAAGCCAGGGATTCAGCAGGAGAAGGGTTAATTGACAAGCCGGGTCGGTACACAGTAGATCAGTTGGTGCAGATAAGCCAGGGATTCAGCAGAAGAAGGGTTAACTGACAAGCCGGGTCGGTACACAGTAGATCAGTTGATGCAGATAAGCCAGGGATTCAGCAGGAGAAGGGTTAATTGACAAGGCGGGTCGGTACACAGTAGATCAGTTGGTGCAGATAAGCCAGGGATTCAGCAGGAGAAGGGTTAATTGACAAGCCGGGTCGGTACACAGTAGATCAGTTGATACAGATAAGCCAGGGACTCAGCAGGAGAAGGGCCAATTGACAAGCCGGGTCGGTACACAGTAGATCAGTTGATGTAGATAAGCCAGGGATTCAGCAGGAGAAGGGTTAACTGACAAGCCGGGTCGGTACACAGTAGATCAGTTGATACAGATAAGCCAGGGATTCAGCAGGAGAAGGGCCAACCGACAAGCCGGGCCGGCACACAATAGATCAGCCGGTGCAGATAAGCCAGGGATTCAGCAGGAGAAGGGTTAATTGACAAGCCGGGTCGGTACACAGTAGATCAGTTGATACAGGTAAGCCAGGGACTCAGCAGGAGAAGGGTTAATTGACAAGCCGGGTCGGTACACAGTAGGTTAGTTGATGTAGATAAGCCAGGGATTCAGCAGGAGAAGGGTTAACTGAAAAGCCGGGTCGGTACACAGTAGATCAGTTGATGCAGATAAACCAGGGATTCAGCAGGAGAAGGGTTAACTGACAAGCCGGGTCGGTACACAGTAGATCAGTTGATGCAGATAAGCCAGGGATTCAGCAGGAGAAGGGTTAATTGACAAGGCGGGTCGGTACACAGTAGATCAGTTGGTGCAGATAAGCCAGGGATTCAGCAGGAGAAGGGTTAATTGACAAGCCGGGTCGGTACACAGTAGATCAGTTGATACAGATAAGCCAGGGACTCAGCAGGAGAAGGGCCAATTGACAAGCCGGGTCGGTACACAGTAGATCAGTTGATGTAGATAAGCCAGGGATTCAGCAGGAGAAGGGTTAACTGACAAGCCGGGTCGGTACACAGTAGATCAGTTGATACAGATAAGCCAGGGATTCAGCAGGAGAAGGGCCAACCGACAAGCCGGGCCGGCACACAATAGATCAGCCGGTGCAGATAAGCCAGGGATTCAGCAGGAGAAGGGTTAATTGACAAGCCGGGTCGGTACACAGTAGATCAGTTGATACAGGTAAGCCAGGGACTCAGCAGGAGAAGGGTTAATTGACAAGCCGGGTCGGTACACAGTAGGTTAGTTGATGTAGATAAGCCAGGGATTCAGCAGGAGAAGGGTTAACTGAAAAGCCGGGTCGGTACACAGTAGATCAGTTGATGCAGATAAACCAGGGATTCAGCAGTAGAAGGGTTAACTGACAAGCCGGGTCGGTATACAGTAGATCAGTTGGTGCAGATAAGCCAGGGATTCAGCAGGAGAAGGGTTAATTGACAAGCCAGGTCGGTACACAGTAGATCAGTTGATACAGATAAGCCAGGGACTCAGCAGGAGAAGGGTTAATTGATAAGCCGGGTCGGTACACAGTAGATCAGTTGATGTAGATAAGCCAGGGATTCAGCAGGAGAAGGGTTAACTGACAAGCTGGGTCGGTACACAGTAGATCAGTTGATGCAGATAAGCCAAGGATTCAGCAGGAGAAGGGTTAATTGACAAGCCGGGTCGGTACACAGTAGATCAGTTGATACAGATAAGCCAGGGACTCAGCAGGAGAAGGGTTAATTGATAAGCCGGGTTGGTACACAGTAGATCAGTTGATGTAGATAAGCCAGGGATTCAGCAGGAGAAGGGTTAACTGAAAAGCCGGGTCGGTACACAGTAGATCAGTTGATGCAGATAAGCCAGGGATTCAGCAGGAGAAGGGTTAACTGACAAGCCGGGTCGGTACACAGTAGATCAGTTGATGCAGATAAGCCAGGTATTCGGCAGGAGAAGGGTTAATTGACAAGCCGGGTCGGTACACAGTAGATCAGTTGATGCAGATAAACCAGGGATTCAGCAGGAGAAGGGCCAACTGACAAGCCGGGTCGGTACACAGTAGGTCAGTTGATGCAGATAAGCCAGGGATAGATGGTATGGCCTTGTCTTTGGAGTGATGATGACACTCCTTTGTACCCCCACAATAATTTCCCACTGTCTTCACAAGTTTTTAGATGTTTTATAATTGTGGACAGATAATTCTGTGGGAGGAAAGACACAGAGCTGATCTAACGTGCAGCCTTCTCCAACTGCCGCCCGCATGCCACACAATAAATGTTAATGCACTAGATATTTAGTTTTAAGTGTTTTCAACCATGGTTTTGTTACAAAAATATCACGATTGGGCGGAGGCAGGGTAGTGTCACTCAGTTCTCAGAAATCAGTGACTCTTTATGATTGTAAAATCATTGATAAATCCAGGGATCCTTGACAAAAAATATATTGCATCTTTATGCTGTAGTGGTAAATACTCTGTTCTTGAGATTAATTAGGCGTATAGCCATAAGAAGTAGTGTTCTCCCCAGCACCTTTTTCCCGGGTGCTTGCCCCGGCTGGTTTTACTTGACACCCGGGTCTTGGAGTCCAACAGAGTACTAATATAATAGAATAAACCATTGTTTCTCCTATTATAACAGGCACTATGTGAGCTCTACATCCAGCAGTGTGTGTTGGACCACTAACCACCAGTCTGACCAGTCCTGGCAGGTGTGGGCAATAACCTCCAACATTTTTCATTATTATTGCAAAGTATTAGAACTGCCCCCACCCGGCTGCTTCTTAATGCCACCTGGGCTGGGAAAATTTTCTGGGGAGAACACTGAACAGGATGATGTCAATGATTGTGGGGAATTTGCTTTAGCCAATGCAAACTCACTGGCAAGTGGTTTCAATTTTAATAGCATACATTTTGAACAAACTGAGATGAGAAACTATTTATTGAAATGCAATGTTTGGAATCACAGTACTATGTTTCCCCATATTAAATGAAACAAATAATAAAAAAATTCAGGAAAAAAAAAAAAACGACTAACAACTAATTGCCTCTGCAACATCCACAGGCCTAAATAAGTAATGGTATAGTGTAATCTCTGTAGAAAGTGTCATCATTTCACTTGGCTCAAAAAAAGATTATAAATGTGCTAAAATTTAAAAAAAAATTATACTGTCGTCTGTACAGTCATTAAGCTAGAATGCATTTATTGCATGGCTTCAGAAGCAATTATCTATTGTGGTATCAGTAAAGGTTACCATGTACACCTCTGTGATTTCTGATTGCTGCAGATTTCAGCTTTGCTGAATCACGGCCTTTATACTATATCAAAATTATACATCTGTGGTATGCATTCATCTTACATGAAAATATGGTTCAGGACTGCTGGGTAGCGGGCAGAACATTGGCACAGAGATACTGGGTTCATAACAGGACAGCCGGGGAACAGATTAGAGTGTTAGAGGCCTCACGCAATAAAGTTTTGGTACAACTGTTTTATTAAGCAGAAAAAATAAAGAAAACTTCAAAATAAACACCTTGCCTGTTGGGTCGGTCCTGACTGTCAAACAATGAAAGAAAACATTACAGGTACCAGCACGTATAGTTTTCGCACAAGCGATATCAGTATTCCTCCTATAGAGACCCTGCAGCCCCTTCTCCCAGGCAGATCAGAGAGACTGAAACTTTGTCACGGCTCTGAACGATTTTAGTGGATCCCTTGCCTCTACTATAGGGAACTTCGCCCAGGAGTGCGGAGTCTAACGGATAGGAGGTTTTCACCAGGGATTCCCGCAAGGGAATATGGTCTCCGCTGCTCCTATGCTGCAGGTCGCGGTCTCCCAGACTAGTATTAGTAGAGGATGGTGGAGGTAGAACACAATGATATTCACAGGTTTAAAAGTTCACAGCTCATAAGCATCACTGATAATAATAACACAGGAGATGATAGTAGTGCTGCAAAGTAGTGTATTGACTGATGGTACAACAGGAATGAGAGAATATATATATATATATATATATATATATATATATAGCTCGGCAGAGATGAACACACGGCAGTTGGTCAAATTGCAGAGACAAATCACATATGCTACTTCATAGTTGGTAACCCTTGGCAACAGCATGAGATGAATAATTCAATAGTTCAACGCAGAGGTGATGAATAAGAACACTTGGATCCAACAAAGAAACACAGCAGATAAATGTGAATCACTAGTACAGCTAAAGTCCAAACAGAGTAGTATATAGAACTTGGCTGGTCCGAGAATAAAGATGATTCAACATAGCAGGTGGTTACTGGTATCGCGGTGATTCTTATCTAGCAGAGCAGTAGGCGTTAAACCACATCCAAGGACTTGGATGAACACAGATACATGCAGCAGAATGATGCCTAGGAGTAGCAGTGAAGTGAGGAGTATCTGAACCGTGCGTGGGACTACAGGTAACAGATATTCCAGTCTTAGATGCAACGGTAAGTTCACAGTAGTATGAGGCAGCTGAACAGAGACACGCAACTTGAGCTGAAGTAATAGCCACAGACTCAGCAAGCAGTTCACAATAACAGTCCAGCAAATAGGTTAACAGCAGAGTGAGGATGAACCGTGCAAGACGTGGAACTACAGGTGACAGGTAACTTGATTGTAGCTCTATCAGCGAGATGTAGCAATAACTCACGATAGTAGTCAGCATGTAGATGAACAGTGGAGAGGAGTTTCAGCTTGCAGATAAACAGCGGAGAGGAGTTCCAGCTGAGCCGACCAGGAATCAAAGATGACAGGTAACTTTGGCGGCACGTATAGCCCAGCGAGCAGGTAACAGACAAACGGAAGGTCAAGGTAAAACAGCAGATTCCAATGCAGCGTGAGTAACACGAAGAACAGGCAATGATTCCATAATCATGGGAGGTTAAAATAGTGCTTCAGGACCAATGAGATTTGGGAGGAGGTCCGGATCAAGGTAGCAAGAAACATCTGTGTGAAAGTAATGTCTCTAAAGCAGAAGCAAGCACAATCCTAGCTATGGGACCGGCGTGTGACAGACTGATAACACGGACATATTTTTAAACACGCCTTACAGGTGTAACCATTAATCAGTCTGCTGCCAGACTAAAAGATCAGAGGACCCGGACAGGGCCTACTGAATTGAGCCCACCCTTTTCTCTCCATTTATACCCCAGTGACCCTTACCAGCTTTTCCTTAAGCTGAACACACTCTTTGGCCCCCAATATACCAATATAAGAGTTCTGTCCCCAGGGACAAACGTATGTACCCGGGCTTTCCGATTATACACCCTCTGTTGAGCTTGTTGGGCCTTTTCCATGTGCTCATTGACAATGGGCATCATGGCAGCAATCCATCCAGCAACCCTCTGGGGTGTCTCCCATGACACAAATCAATGGAAAGAACCCTGTAGAGGACTGAGGACCTTCTCTAATGGCCAGTAATAAATATGGCAATAAATAATACCAGTTTTTCCTTTCTTTATTTACAACCTTTTTTAGCATGCTTTTAAGGTTTTGTTGAACCTTTCTACAAACCCATCAGTCTGTGCATGGTAATCAGATGTCCTGTGGTAAGTGACCTTAAACAACTTGTACATTTCCTTCATGATTCTAGACAAAAAGGGGGTACCTTGGTCAGTCAGGATTTCTTTAGGTATTCCCACTTTACTGAAGACATGCATCAGCTCTCTAGCTATCGTCTTAGTTGAGATATTGTGTAAAGGGATGGCCTCGGGATACCAGGTAGCATAATCCATTATCACTATGATATACTGATGCCCCCGAGCAGACTTTAATAAGGGCCCAACAAGATCCTTGACTACCCTGTCAAATAGGATCTCTATAATAGAGATGAGCACCAGTGAGCTCCTGAAATGGGGGCTGGAAGCATGATACTAGCACTCTGGGCAGGAAGAACAATATTCTGAAACCTTTAAACACCCCTGGCTAAAAGACCCACTGTAAAATCCTCTCAGTGGTCTTTTCTGCCCCTACGTTTCCTGCTGTGATGTGACCATGAGCTAGATCTAATACGTTTCTCTTATATGTCTGGGGAAATGCCAGCTGTTCTACCACATTATCACCCCTTTTTGTCATTTTGTACAAAAACTCATTATGAATGGCCATGTGTGGGTAAGCAAGCCTGTCAGCAGGTTTTATGGACTCCCCATTAATAACGTACACATTTTCTCTGGCTATTATTAGGGTGGGGTCATTTAACTGTTCTGATACAAACTGATCCTTCCTCACTTCAAGGATAGGCATACTTTCAGCTCTGTCAAAAGCTTCTCTATCCCCCATATGTACCTCATTTGACCCTCATCATTTGCTATTTCCCCAGTCATAATAGCAAACGGAAATGGCTCTAGGAGTTCACAGGACACACCCATTAGCAGTGGACCATCAGTGCAGTGAAACGGCTCTATATCATTTACACCTGAGACCATATTGGATTCCTATAATTTCCAAAAGTGGGGAAATCTCTCCCAGTTATAGCATCATGCATCAAGAAAGGGATTAATCCGAACTTAACAGATGAACCAAAAGAGGTCTCAATGTTGACCTCAGATGTGACATAATATGTATACAAGTTACACAAACAGTTGTTCGCTGGAATTTTGAGGAGTTTACTAATCCCACTTTCACAAGGGTAATAAAACTGTTTGTCTCTGGTTTCCCTCTATAAAAATTACACACATTTGTTTTTCTGGCTCAGCCAGAGGTAAAACAGTACAGGCTAACTAAGTAAAGATAGACGTTCTGCAATAGTCAAAGGCAGCATCACATTGCATCTTGAATAAATGGACAATAAGCAATAACATGTCCTGGCATGCCACACCTAAAACATTTCAGCACATTATTGTCAAGTCTTTTGTTTAGTGGGGACCTTCCTGGCCTCAAAGGCCAGTCTCCAGGCCTAGTGCCAACAGTCTCTAACCGCCAGATACCTCTCCACCAACTTGTTAGCTGTCTGTGAGTCTCTGTGGCTCACCCACTTGCGCATAACTATGGGCAGAGTACTCAAATAACAGACCATGACAACTTGTTCAACCATCTGCGGACTAGTTAATGTCTCAGGCTGTATAACCATTTCTTGGTCAGGTGGATAAGGTTGTGCAGTTGCGAGCAAGGAGGCTTGTCCATGGATAAAATCCAGTGGTACACTAGTTACGCTCAAACCGACAGCATAACTCCCAGGCGAGTTAGGATTTCAGTTTTTAACTTTTAGTAGTCCTGAGCATCATCTACAGTGCTTAACTCAAAATAGGCTTTAGGAGGTTCTTCAAGAAAATGTGGCAACAGACCAACCCACTGTTCTTTAGGCCACCTCTCACGCTCAGTGGTTCTTTCGAAGGTGGTTAGATTCACCTCCATGTCGTCAGCCATAGTAATTTTTTGAAGAAAGTGACTAGCTCGTATGGAAGTGGAGCTAGTAGCTGAGCTGAAAGGACACATTTTTAGCCACCGCTGCCATCTATTGTATCACCTCAATCAAGACTTTGCGGTTTTGCCACTGTTGCCTGTGGTTTTCATCGATGGCCAATTGCTGCACCCTGGTAGATTCCTGCTGAGCCCTGATGGCTTCCTGCTGAACCGATGTAGCCTGTAGCAAGATCTTAACTATGTCTTCCATGTTTTCCGGTATTACCAGCAACTTTGTAGCCGATTTTACACCGTATCAGCATGTATTGGCACGGTTTTCCAAAAAGGAGGGTCTGGCTCATTAAATTGTAACAGTTTCCACAATCGTGCAGACCAAACACCACTTGGAGTTGCCCTTGGATGTGTCATGTTGTAATTGTCTCTCCAGCGTATCAATCCTGCAACTATGCTTTCCTAGCACACACAGACCTGTTTTGTGTAGGTTTCTCAAGGCTGGTGCTGCTGCTCTCAATATGCGCAGATCTCATGCTCACAATCCCCACCAATTTGTAGCTAGGGTGATGTAGAATTGTTTAATATTCAGTTTGGCTTACAAAATTGAGTCTGGATTACAAAATGGAATCTAATGATTTTTTATTTTTTTTTACATATTCTTTATTGATATGTTGCAAAAAATAATCAATAACAATTAACAATGGTTCGCATAGAACTTACATAACGAGGCAGCAATATAAGAAAGTTTTCAGTGTGTATAAGAGCATAAACAATCATTGGGGAAAAGACAGACAGACAAGGAAGAGAAAGGGAGGGGGTGGAGTAAAGGGGGTAGATAGGTGCTCAAATACTAAAATAGGAAGTGGCTAATAGGTCCGTAGGAGTACAGTACCATTTAAGAAGAACAATGGAAAGAGCACTACAATGTCCTCTCAGAAGCTATGCTATCAGCGTGGAGGAAATGGGGGAAGCGATTTTGTAGGAAATTTGTCTGTTTCTTTAAACTCCAGCCAACTGAACCAAGTAGCAATAAACTCAGAGGTCCGGTCAGAGACTGAAAGGGATAATTCTTCTAAAGACATATAAAAATCCACTCAGGTAAACCACTCAGACACAGTGGGAGAAGAGGAAGACGTCCAACGGACTGGAATCAAAGACTTGGCTGCGTTATTCAGGTGTTTAAGGAGCCACTTTTTATATGAGGAGATGGGGATATTAGATAGGGACAAGAGCCAGAAACCAGGGCCAGTTGGCATCTCCATCCTCATGATCTTTTCAGAAAGGTAAATAACTTTGTTCCAATAAGGAGAGATCTTAGGACACAACCACCATATGTGGAGCTGGGAACCAACATAAGAATTACATCTCCAACAAAGAGGAGATATTCTTGGTGAAAATTTATTTAGCAATTCGACGCATCTGTACCATCTCGTTAAAATTTTGTATTGTGTTTCAACAATAGTTGTAACTTGTAAGGATGTGTGAGTAGCCATGAAAACTTTCAGCCAGTGTATTGTCCCAGTGAGATCCAAAAGGTCTCCCAGGCCTCCATGAAACGGGATTTGTGGGTAAATTTATCTTCGATGAGTATTTTGTAAATACTAGATATAGTATGTTTGGGTGTGTTTTTGAGAGTACAGAGAGTTTCAAAGTGTGTGAGTGGCCTGGTGACCCTAGATAGGATACTTTGTTTGTGAAGAAGGGAGCAGAGTTGTATGTATCTCTAATGTTCGCTTGCTGGAATTGAGACCTCCATTTGAAGTTTGCGGAATTCTCAGATGTTATCATCCTTGGTCAGATTACCCAGTCTTGAAATACCTTTTGATGCCCAAACAGCAAACTGTTTATGCTGGAGCCCAGATGGGAAGTCTGCGTTGCCCAAGAAAGAGGTCAGAGGTGAGATAATTGTGGAGATCATCGTCATCATCATCATTTATTTATATAGCGCCACTAATTCCGCAGCGCTGTACAGAGAACTCATTCACATCAGTCCCTGCCCCAATGGAGCTTACAGTCTAAATTCCCTAATATATGGACACACTCGCACACAGACTCAGACACAGACAGACAAAGAGGGAGACAGACAGACAGAGACTAGGGTCAATTTTTGATAGCAGCCAATTAACCTACCAGTATGTTTTTGGAGTGTGGGAGGAAACCGGAGCACCCGGAGGAAACCCACGAAAACACAGGGAGAACATACAAACTCCACACAGATAAGGTCATGGTCGGGAATCAAACTCATGACCCCAGTGCTGTGAGGCAGAAGTGCTAACCACTAGGCCACTGTGCTGCGAGATACTTTGACTCGCCCTAATCCTTTTCCAGCAATCTTGAGTGGGGCCAATAGTGAGGTGGGTGAGATTAGGTAAGTGTGGGAGTCACGGCAATAGGTTCAACGGGGTAGACAGCCCGTGGCTCTCTATGGAAATCCACTGTTTGTGCTTTCACAATCTCATCCATTCCAGAACTCTAGTAAGCCTAGATGCTTGGTAGTAACACCAGAAAAGTGGTACTTGTAGGCCTCCTTGGTGCCTACATCTATAGAGTATCTCTTGCTTGAACCTTGGCTGTCTGCTCTCCCATACAAAGTTCTTGGTCATACGTAGATCTACAAAAAAGCGAGTGGATACTCTGATTGGAACTGTTTGGACGGCATACAATATCTTAGGGAGGATAGTCATTTTGATAGCGCTTACTCTTCCTAACCAGAAGAGATGTAGTTTATACCAGGATTGCAGATCCCTGTGAGTTTTAGTTAAGAGAGGATAATAGTTTAAATGATAATGTTTGGAAGTGTCACCTGAAAGTATAATTCCCTGACAAACGTCAGATGCCATTTAAAGGGAAAGGAGATTCTCAAGGAATTCACTGTATGTTCTGGAAGGGAGCTTTTTAGGGCAACTGATTTTGAGTAATTGATTTTGAAGTTAGATATGTATCCGAACTTCACGAATTGGGACATCAAATTAGGAAGGGAAACCCATAGGATTCGTGACAACTTCCAGTAAATCACCTGCGAATAATGCCAATTTAACTTACCTATCTCCAACCTTGAGACCCCCTATGTCCGTGTTCTGACAGATCAATCTAGCTAGTGTATCCATACAGAGAATAAATATTAAAGGTGAGAAGGGGTAACCTTGACGTGTACTGTTTGAGATTAAAACCGGGTCTGAAAGTGTCCCATAAATCCTAATTTTTGTACTGGGAGATTTATACAGGGAAATAATTCTATGTAGACAGGGCCCATACCAAAGTACTTCAGTACCCCTCACATGAAATTGAATTTATTCTATCAAAGGCCTTCCGGCATCAGTGGAAAGGAGAAGCGCCTGAGTTTTGGTCTGTGATAGAAAATGAATATCAATCATTTTGGTTGTGTTATTACGTGCCTCTCTGCTAGGGATAAACCCCACTTGATCGAAATGAAATTAAGGAGGAGCAGATTCATGCAATTTGCAAAGAGCTTAGAGAATAACTTTACATCTATATTCAGAAGGGTGATGGGGCAATAACTCAAGCAATGAAATGGGTCCTTAGCCATGACTGTATTTATATACTACAGCTTTAATGAAATTAAGTTTTGCTAGAAATGAAAATGTTGATAATTTCAATGCTTCATGGAAACGTACCCTTTTGCCCAAGGTCGTACTGTTTTGTACTAATGATTATTTAGAAACATTGATAAAAGAATCCGTGTCTCCAAAATCTAAGGCAAGGCCTCATTTTTTCAACATATTGTGGTTAATGAGGCACATTCTTTGAGTAGAGATGCACGTAATTAATAGTTATCCAGTCAGTGTAAATGCCAAGCTAAACGCCCCTCTGTATAAGGGTGCTAAGATTATTGCTTAAAACATATGGACAAATGTATTATTGTTACCATTCTGATCTGATTAGTCAGATGGTCCATGATCATGTAAATTAATAAACTTGACTCTATTTAAAAATATCAGATCCTGTATTTTATATTAGCGGCTATGATAAGGTTAGGGGGACTGGTGTCATCTCCTGGGGTAGATGCTATTGTACAGCAGCTGAGACATCACATTAGTCCAAGGTTTTGGTACAATTGGCCACAGCCTGTTTTATTACACAGAAAAAATAAAGAAAACTTTAAAACAAACACCTTGCCTGTTGGGCACTAGCTAAACACAAGTAGATTCCGACTGTCAAACTATAAAGAAAACAATAGAAGTACCAGCACGTATAGTTTTCTCACAACAGATATCGACCTTTCAGCTATAGACCCGGTAGTCTCCCCCCCCCCCCCAGGCAGAGCAGAGAGGCTGAGACTGATCACACTGACATCCTTTTAAGCACACCTTACAGGTATAACCATTAATCAGTCTGCTGTCAGACTTTTAAAAGAAACAGGCATTTACATTATATGAAGTTGCCATTGTATTGTGTACATCTTGGTAAACAGCTTGTTAGCAAAAAGTAACTTCCACTAAACAATAATAATCACAAGACCATTTGAGATATGTGTTCAAAGAAAAACACACCAGCACAAGTGCACACAATATCAAAAGAAAAAACTAATTTATTACAAAAATAGAGAAAAATACATACTGAATATGAAAGAGCCACAGCCCAATGACCGTTTCAGTCAGAAGTTCTGACTTTCTCCAGGGGCACTAGGTGAACCTGTAGCAGGGTTTTAAATAGCAAGCAAGGCAAAAAAAACAACATTTATGAACCAGTATTAATATTAAGCATTCTGCAGCTTAACCAGCAAGAGCAGCTGCTAGCATTCTAAATAAACAGCAACCTGGATCGCAGAACCTCAATCACAGCATGCATTGTGACTAACTAAACTGTTATCTATAATAATACAAATGTAGAATAACAGAAGGTTAATGAAACTTAATAATTATATCCAAGATTGAGCAAAAACTATTACCTGTTAGTAGCCCACAGACACTGAGCAGCATTTCCGTTCTCAACTGCTTCATTGTAAGTGTGCATTTATGGTTACTAAGCAACAGAAGTGTTCAGCTGTCATCTGATCTGCCGTCTGGGCAAGTAAACATTTGCATGCCTCATACAAGAATCAATCTTACTATAAATTTAACAGACCTTAAATCATCAAATGGTAGCCTAATAATCACAGAAAAAGTATAGCCCACATGAATATAAGCTATAGGTACATAGGCTAGTTAACCAATACTGGTAATCCAGAGTATATGGCTGCCAAATAAAACAATATCACCCTGCTGTTTAAAATCTGAAAAAAAAAAACATGTACAAAATACACAACAACATGTAAAACAGAAGGAAAAATAATAAAAATAAAAAAGACCTGGCACTACAATCATATCGGATTGTTGGCAAGCTTATGCAGATATCGGTAACAGAGGTTTCCAGCATCTAAGCGTGAATCACACTTTCAGCTTCGTGGATCCCGAAATGCTAGCAAATACAAGGAAGATTGAAAGGATGTGGGGATCTGCTGCTAAGTGGAGAAACAAAAAAAGAAGAGGGACCAACAGGAATTTCCTCGAGTCGTACATGGCCGAGTTTATGTTGAGGACTAGCCTAAATAACTGTGATCCTGGCAAAGTGATTTTAGAAGATATTTCCAGTTTTTGCTGGAAAAAACAACCGAAGAATCAACAATCGAAGAATTGGAAGTAGCAGCGGACGTCACCGAAAGTTCTATATAATAAGGTAATGAGTTCGTAAGGTACACAAGTACCAAAAAAAAATATTAAAAAGACGTGATACCTACACTATATGGACAAAAGTATTCGGACACTTGATCATTACACCAACAGGGACTGTAATGACATTGTATTCAAATACATATACTTTAATATGGATTTGGTCCCTCTTTTGCAGCGATAACAGCTTCCACTCTTCTTGGAAGGCTTTCCACAAGGCGTTGGAGTGTTTCTGTGGGAATTTGTGCCCATTCATTCTGTAGAGCATTTATGAGGTCACGCACTGATGTTGGACAAAAAGGCCTGGCTTGCAATCTTCCTTTCAGTTCATACCAAAGGTGTTTGATGGGATTGAGGTCAGGGCTCTGTGCCGGCCAGTCAAATTCTTCCACACCGAACTCATCAAACCATGTCATTGTAGTCCTTACTTTGTGCACTGGGGCACAGTCATGTTGGAATAGAAAAGGGCATTCCCCAAACTGTTGCAACAAAGTTGGAAGCATAGCATTGTCCAGAATCATTTGGTATGCTTAAGCATTAAGATTGTCCTTCACTGGAGATAGCCCAAACCCTGAAAAACAGCACCATACCATTATCCCTCCTCCACCAACCTTCACAGTTGACATAATGCAGTCAGGCAGGTAATGTTCACCCGGCATCCACCAAACCCAGACTCGCCCATCTTACTGCCAAACAGAGAAACATGATTTGTCACTCCACAGAACTTGTTTCCACTGCTCCACATTCCAGTGTCGGTGTGCTTTACACCACTCCATCCGACGCTTGGCATTGGTCTTGGTGATGTGAGGCTTGCATGCAGCTGCTCGGCCCTGGAAACCCATTCCATTAAGCTCCTGCTGCACAGTTTTTGTGCTTACGTTAATGCCAGTGGAAGTTCGGAACTCTTTAGCTATGGAATCAGCAGAACGTTGGCGACTTTTACGCACCATGCGTCTTAGCAGCAGTTGACCCCGCTCTATGATTTTTTGTGGTCTTCCGCTTCATGGCTGAGTTGCTGTTGTTCCTAAACACTTGCACTTTCTAATAATATCACTTACAGTTGACCATGGAATATCCAGCAGGGATGAAATTTCACGAACCGTCTTATTGCAAAGGTGACATTCTATCATTGTACTACGCTTGAAGTCACTTGCTCTTCAGAACACCCATTTTGTATCACAAATGTTTGCAAATGGAGACTGCATGGCTAGGTGTTTGATTTTATACACCTCTGGCAATGGGTCTGATTGAAACGCCTCAATTCAATAAGTAACAGGTGTGGCCAAATACTTTTGTCCATATAGTGTATATCATAATCAAAAAGTCTAAACAACAAGAAACAACACAAGATCACATCATAGAGTTAATGTATAGATTAAATTACCTTGGTCAATTTTCATCCAATGTTCAAAGAACCCAAAAAACATCAACAGTAAAGCAATAAATAAAACGAAAACAAAAAAAAGACAATGAAGAGACCATATCATTGAATAATAGATACGACCTATGCAACCAAAAAGAACTACAATACAGCATATAACACCACATAAAAAGGGTATGAAATAAAGAAAAAGAGACGAAGAACCAAAAACATGTACAAATTCATAAGAAACATCCTAATTTCAATTTAAGGCATAATAGTAAATTATCTCTATCACCACCTCTCCTAAGGGGCGCAATATGATCAATAGGATAACATTTTAAGCATACTTGCCTACTCTCCTGGAATTTCTAGGAGGTTCCTGGAAATTTCAGTAGGCATTCAACAGTTGATATCTGATATTTGATGTGGAATTTTTCTTGTATTTTTAAAAAAAATGTGAGTGTAATATATTTTCTATGTATTAAAATACCAATTTTAAGGCTAGACCCTAGATCTCTTTTTTTACATTCTATTTCTTGCTGAAAAAAAATGTATATTTTGAACTGTGGGAGGATTGAATTTATTGATGAGACCTCCATATCCTGCAGAAAGATCTGTTTCTCAAGGCCTAATTGAAATATACCTCTGGTGAATTTAATACCACTAGGGGGAACATATATGACGGTTGTTAATTGAAGCACAAGGTGGAGAATATCATCTTTACACGTTGAACTTGAATGATTTAATCAATTTATTTATAATACACAGTGGTGTTTTTTAAATTTCTGTTTTCATGATTATTCTGGAATAACAAACAGATAAGAAGATAAAACAATAAAATCACTAGTGAACCAGCGCAAACGATCAGATGCAGCCCTCTATTCCCTGGCCCTTGATCCTTATGTGAGCCAATCAAAACATGTACACTCATCAAAATGGAAACAGAGATAGAGCACTACTAATCACAATAATCCACTTACTCTAATATGTAAGCAAACATAAATAAGTAATGCAATCATGTGAGTTAGAAAAGTAAAAAAAAAGTAACCTTTCACTTCAATATGTAATCTGTACAGTCCTGTGCAGAATACACCCAAAAGTTCAAACAAATCTGCAATATCAAATTTTCTCAGGGTCTCCTCCCAAGGATCGTATATGCAAAATCAAACAAACACAATATATCATAGTGCAACTCCATATAACTGAAAAATGTATCTATATGTTACAAAAAAATTCTCCCAATAGGTATGGTGAATATATAAGACAATGAATAGCTATTTGCACCACGAGAATCACTCCACACCCTCTTGTGAATTCAAGTCAAAGGAATCTTTATCAAGCCTTGATAAATATTCATTTGAAATGAAACTAGTCGGCTAGATCAGTTGGAGACCACACACAAAAGAGAATTGTACACTTCTCCCTGATCAGGGCTGCCATCATAAATCATGGGGCCCAGTACAAATGAAACTGGCAGGGCACCCCTGCTCACCGACTAATTTAAAGAAAAAAAAATGCAGGTGACCCAGTCCAAGTTAGTCCACTATGGGACCGGCCTCATGGGGCAGATGCGTTTCTGGATGCCTGGTCCTGTGAAGACATATGCCCATGCGCACAGCGCATCGGCACTTCAATCTAGGTGTGTTAAGTAAATCAGTCAGCGTAACAGCTCATGAGCAATGGAATGGATTTTTTCCAATCCATTATGCTGACCGATTTACTCAACATACATAGACTGAAGTGCCGAGGCTCTGTGTGTATGCGCATAAGTCTTCACAGGACCTGGCATCCAGAGACGCATCTGTGCGGCGAGGAGAAGCGGCCAAGCGGAAGGACGAAAAACGTGGACCAGGTTTCCCGGGCAACTATCCCAGCATACAGGTGACTTCTTTGAACACCTCCGTCCTGTACAAACAAGCCGCTGTTGCAAGGTACTCTGCGTGTTTGTGAATAGCCCACTTCCAAACTGTGCCTGTTATACACCAGCCGCTGCTGCAAGGTACTCTGCGTGTGTGTATATTCTATTACTACAAACTGTGCCTGTCACCCGTTTAATTGTAGAATTTACATTGGAATGGACAATTGTTATCCCTTGCTATTCTATGCAACCAAATACGTCTTGGCATCACAGCCCACCAAGTGGAGCACTTGACATAATAGATTTTTTTGGACTACATGGAAATCTTTCCTCCTATTGATTTGCAGCAAGACAGATATTTATAGATTAATGCCGAACATCTGGACTTTGTATTAATCCAAGGTACTCCAAATGTACTGAGGAACTTGCCTGCTTTTTTATTGTTATCAGTGCACTGATTTATTTACTTGTATGTGTTATGGCCTACGACACCTAGATGATCTTTTAGAACAGAATTGGGTAGAGATCTTCACTTATAGTAGCCGCCTTTCCCAAAGAGCTTTATGTGCACACAGGTACTCGGATGCCCCCAGGTCTTAGGCTCAGAGTAGTAAAAGCTCATCAAAGATGGCCGCAGCGCAGGTGGTATCAGGGGCGCTAGCCCGGCTGGAGCAAATGGTCAGAGGCAGGCTGAGGTCCGTAGCAAAACAGCGATGTCCAGAATACTAACCAAAGTTCAGGGTCACAAGCGAATAGCGGAGTCCAGGTAACAAGCAAAGGTCAGGGACTCAGGCAAATAGGCAAGTCCAAGGTACAGGCAGAGGGTCACAACGGTAGATCAGATATGCAGGAATTATACAGCAGAAGGTGAGCAGAGACTAACGATATCCAGGTATGCAGGATGTGGAACAGGTCAGCAGTAGTCAGCGGTGCATGCACGGAACCCAAGATCGTTCCTCCAGGCCATGGTCTTTCCACTGGATCAAGAAATGGATTTGCCCCTGGACCTTTTTAGAGTCAAGAAATTTTTTTCCCATGAATTCCTGATGATCCTCCAAGCTGACAGGCTGAGATTTCCGTAAGTAGCGGAGCCTAGACTTGCGTGCAGGGATAGCAGGTTTCAGGAGAGAACAATGGAAAGTATTCCTAATCCTAACTGAACGAGGAAGCTTTAGCCTGAAGGCGACAGGATTGACCTGTTTAACAATAGGAAATGGTCCAATAAATCTAGGGTCAAGTTTTTTACAAGGCTGTTTGAGCTTGATATTGCTGGTGGAGAGCCAGACATTTTGACCCACCTTAAACAAACAATTTTTCCGATGACGGTCTGCGAATTTCTTAGACTGGAAGGAGGCCCGTAGTAGGTCAGCGTGAACTTTCCTCCAGACAGTCTTAAGATGTAAAGCCGTGGAACACATTTCCGGGAGGCCAGAATGGTTGAGCAGGGACAAGAAATTGGTTCTTGGATGAAAACAAAAATTGCAGAAAAATTGAGAGGTTTGAGTGGAGGAATGACACGAGTTATTACATGCAAACTCAACTCACGGGAGCAAAGATGACCAATTGTCTTGAAACTTAGTGGTATAAAAAAACATAGAAATTGTTCCACAGATTGGTTAACTCTTTCAGTCTCTCCATTGGACTGGGGATGATAGGCTGATGAGAGACTGATGTTAATCCCAAGGAGGCTACAGAAGGACTTCCAGAACTGGGCAACAAATTGGGAGCCACGGTCAGAAACAATATCGATAGGTAGGTCATGAGGACGGAAAACATACTGTACGAATAGCATGTACACTGGGGAGCTTGGTCAGTGGAACAAAATGGGACATTTTACTGAAACGGTCAACTACCACCCATATAGTGGTGTATCCTGCAGAATATGGCAGACCCACAATAAAATCCATTGACAGATGCGTTCAGGGTTTCGTAGTAGACAAGGGCATAAGTGGCCCTGAAGGAGAAGTTCTGGAAGTTTTGTTTTTTGCGCAATCTTCACAGGTAAGGACAAAACTCTTGCATCCGAGGAAAAGGAAGGACACCATACTGAGCGTGCAAGGATTTCAAGGATTTTGGAAATACCCGGATGCCCGACCGACTTGTTCTCATGGGCCTCAGAGAGGACAGCTCTTCGTAGATGCACCAGAACAAATAGGCGCCCTGCAGGTGTTTCAGGAGGGGCTAACTTCTGGAATTGACGCACGGTGTTACCTAAGTCTTGGGTCAAATCAGCATAATTAATGATAGATGGAATAATGGGCTGCGGTTCTCCAACAGGTAGTTGATGAGGAATAAAGCTCCTGGACAAAGCATCTGCCTTGGCTGTTTTGGAACCGGGTCTGTAGGTTAGGACAAAGTTAAAACGAGTAAAGAATAATGCCCAATGAGCTTGTCTGGAGTTTAACCGTTTGGCAGACTCAATATACAAAAGGTTTTTATGTTCAGTAAAAACTGAAATTTTATGAACTGCTCCCTCCAGCCAGTGATGCCACTCCTCAAAGGCCCACTTAATTGCTAGAAGTTCTCGGGTTGCCAACATCGTAGTTAACCTCAGCTACAGAAAATTTGTGTGAAAAGAAGGCACATGGATGCAATCTATGATCACAGGGGTCCCTCTGGGATAGGAGAGCACCAACGCCTACTTCAGAGGCATCAACCTCCAGAATGAATGGTAACTGCGGATTGGGATGCATGAGGATCGGAGCAGTAGTAAATGCCTTTTTAAGGGCTTCGAATGACGCAATGTCCTCCTGTGACCAATTACTGGAATCCACCCCTTTGTGGGTAAGAGCTGTGATGGGAGCCACCAAATCAGAAAAGGCTCGGATGAATCTTCAATAATAATTTACGAAGTCAAGAAATCTTTGGATAGCTTTTAGATTTGTGGGACGTACCCATTCCAGAATGGCTTGTACCTTGCTAGAATCCATAGAGAATCCATCGGGGGAGATTATGTATCCAAGGAAGGACACCCTTTGGATATCAAATTCACATTTTTTCAGTTTGGCGAAGAGATGATGCTCTCTGAGTCTTAGGAGAACTCGTTTAACATGGACTCGATGCTGTGGCAGAGACTGAGAATATATCAGGATGTCATCCAGATATACTACAACAAACTGTCCAAGGAAATCACAGAGAACCTCATTGATAAGATCCTTGAAAACAGCAGGCGCATTACAGAGGCCGAAAGTCATGACCAAGTATTCATAATGGCCAGATTGAGTGTTAAAAGCCGTCTTACACTCATTGCCCTCCCTGCAGCGTATGAGGTTGTAAGCGCCACAAAGATCAATCTTGGTGTAAATAGTAGCATCCCTTAGTTGGTCAAACAGGAGTTAGATGAGTAGGAGCAAATATGTGTTTTTAATGGTGATCTTGTCCAAGCCATGAATGGCTCACTGGTGAAAAGAGTGGCATGTAGGGAATTATCTGATGAGGAATGGACATGTGAGGGAAAAGCTGGTGGACAGTAACAGAAGAGCGGACAGAAGAGGCGTGTAACAGAGGAGCTGGTGGGCAGGGGGTGGCATGAAATAGAAAACTGGTGGGCAGCGGTGCAGTGCAAGGTTGCTGAGTGCACTAGGCAAAGCTTCAGCCTACCACCCCTCCTCACCCCAATTCCTACCTCCTAGCTCCTCACACACTTGACACTTGTAAAATAAAAATAGTAACGCTTACCTGATCCTGGCTGACTGGAAATGTTGCAGTCCAGATGTACTGAAGTCTAATGCAGTATGCTCTCCAGGCTTCATGGCTGCCCAGGAGCAAACGCAGGATTTCTAGAGTGGAGGCTCCAAATGTTAGATTTCAAAACAAAGTAAAAAAAACCTTGACAGCACTCACCTGTGACTTGACGCCCACTGCCCATCAATTTTTGTCACACATAACCCCTGCCCACCAGCTATTGTTCCATATGCTACCCATAACCATTAGCTTTTTCACATATGCCACCATCTCTTCTCATATGCCTCTTGCCCTAGGCGCCACAGCCACCTTATTTCACACATTACCCTTGCCCACCAGCATTTTTTTTTCAAATGGCTCCCCACCCACCAGCTTTTCTCTCAAATGGCTCCCCTGCCCACCAGCTTTGCCCCACTGCCAAACAGAATTTTTCTCACATCCCCCCTTGCCCATAAGATTTTAATAAATAAACAGCTTAATGCTGTATGTATGTCACTTAGATTGGGTTGGGTACGTTTAAACAAAACTCATAACACCGACAGTTAGCGCACATATCCGATGCTGACATGCTCGACAATAAATAAATATAGACTCACCATATTAATGACACCTGAAGAATCCGAGAGTGTTCACCTAGATTTCGAACACAAGAAATCACAGCACAGTGTTTTGACATAATTTCAAACAGCGAGCGTCCTATTATTGTTTTTAAAGTGGCAATGCCGGGTCCCGATCTCTTATCCTAACCGATCCCTAATCCTAACACTTACCTAGATAAGTTAAGTGGCGGGAACCGACATTGCCGCTTTAAAATCACGAATAAGACGGTCACTCTTTGATATGATGTCAAAACGCCGTGCCATGATTTGTTGTGTCGGAATCTAGGTGAACACTGTCGGATACTTGAGGTGTCCTTATCATGGTGAGCCCCTATATTTATTTATTGACGGGCATGTCACTATTGGACATGTCATGTCGTTACACTAACTGTCAATGTTATCAGTACCGATAAGATGACTACCACCGATTTAGATTACATTTGTTTATGTGTTAATGTATTATGCAGATGTAAAATTAATTATACTAATAGATAGCAACAGGGGAGAGACAAAAATAAATGGTGCTCAAACCTGAAGTTCTTTTATAGTAATAGTATGTAACTCAGGATTTCTGAATGTAATTCTCCCCCTCTTTTCTTCAGTCCCCTCACACCCTCATTTTCTCTAACCACCTCTCTCCCCTATTTTCTTCAGCTTCCTCTCTTCCATTTTCTCCAGCCACCCCTTCTCATCTCTGTATTAATGTAATTACCTTCTCTTAGTCTTTTCTCTTATTGTCCGCTTCTCTGCTTCTTCCTTCTTTAGTCTTCTTTGACTGCCTGACTCCACTTTGCTCTTCGCCACTGACAGCTTCGAATTTATTTATACTAAATCTTTAACATGGGGAGATAGCGACCTGGCCGCCTGCTACCTAACAATGTCTAACGGTGGCGCTGGCCCTGCAAAGGTGGCATGTGAGAGAAAATCTGGTGAGTAGCAGGAGCCATATGAAGCAAAAGCTGGTGGGTAGTGGGGGACATGTCGGGCATGTATCGAAGGGTATGTAGGGAAATGCTGGTGGGCATGCAAAGGAAAGCTGGTGGACATGTGACAGAAAATCTAGTGGGCAGCAGGGGGCATGTGATAAGCTGATGGGCAGCATGGATTATGTAAGGGAAAAGCTATTGTGCAGTGGGGGGTGATGAAAATTTGGAATCATTACAATGCGTATATTGATGTGAAACGACACGTGTAATAGTATCCTTTGATATATTTGAGGTCTGCAGTGTGAATGGGCAATGACTGATTGATACACAGATATAAATATCCAGGACTGTTCAACCTTCCGCATTTTTGTGGAGTCTCCTATATTTGATCCTGTATCCTGGTTTCACGACTTTATTTACAAATTACTTCCACACCACTGCAAAAGTCTCCCTGATTTTCATCGCCCATGGGGGAGGTCTCTAAATGCCACAAAAATTAACATTTACAAACTTACTATTATTATATTTAGACATAGTTTTGATCCACAAATCGCCTCTTTACAGGGAAAGACGGCAGATACCTTGTGTATCTGCACATAAATGTAGTGTTCTTTACTGAAGCACATAATACTCAATGTAAAC
The DNA here is from genome assembly GCF_038048845.1 of Mixophyes fleayi. Taxonomy (NCBI): domain Eukaryota; kingdom Metazoa; phylum Chordata; class Amphibia; order Anura; family Limnodynastidae; genus Mixophyes; species Mixophyes fleayi. The sequence goes on from NC_134407.1 coordinate 53,375,430, forward strand.
ATTTAATGTGCTCCTTTGCATTCTGAGCAAGTCTTCCTTATAAATCATTTTCCTTTCTTAGCTGGAACCTGCCTCTCTCTTCAAAAAAATAAAACTAAAAAGTCCTCAAGAAATAAAGCGTTCATTTTTTTTGTCCTGGCATTGTTGGGGCTTTTTTTTGTTCAAGATGGCTATGATATACTGTAGATATACACTATGTGGACAAAAGTATTCGAACACTTGACCATTACACCAACAGGGACTGTAATGACATTGTATTTAAATACATATACTTTAATATGGAGTTGGTTCCCCTTTTGCAGCGATAACAGCATGCACTCTTCTAGAAAGATTGTTGGAGTGTTTCTGTGGGAATTTGTGCCAATTCATTCCGCAGAGCATTTATGAGGTCAGGCACTGATATTGGACAAGAAGGGCTGGCTCGCAATCTCTATTCCAAATCATCCGAAAGTTGTTCGATGAGGTTGAAGTCAGGGCTCTGCGGGCCAGTCAAGTTCTTCCACACCGAACTCATCAAACCATGGGGTAAATGTATGAATCTCCGGATTCTTCATCTCCGGCGTGTTCAGCCTCTTCAACGCTTAAATTTAAAGTGGCGCTGCATTGTAAAGGGAAGTTTCCCTTTACAATGCAGCGCCGCTTTAAATTTAAGCGCTGAAGAGGCTGAACACGCCAGAGATGAAGAATCCGGAGATTCATACATTTACCCCCATGTCTTTATAGTAGGGATTGATTCTAAACCCTCTTTGGTTAAATCAAGCAGTATTTCCTAATTTATTGTCTTGCTTGATAATTTATTTTGTTGCTGATGTTTATTGGTGTGACTACTGAAATTAGATTATGTTAAGAATATAACCATAAAGCATACAATTGTTCGTGATCCATGGTGTCACTCACCGGACTGTGAGTGCTACTTCTAAGGTAGCTAGGAACCGTGTCCGTCCATTATAATGAGGTACTGCGCATGTGCAGTCCCTCCTAACCTTCAGTTCTGTTCCTTTAACTTAATTGGCTGATCAGGCAACACTCCCTATATTAAGCACCTGTGGTCAATACCACGTGGCCTGATCTTGGAGTCTCATGGAGTCTCATTCCTCATGAGTCCCTGAAGGTGTTCCAGTGCCTCCTCGTGTGTTCAGCTTATGCTGATTCCTGTTTGCCGTTTGTGGTTTCCAGACCACTTCTACTCGTGTTCCTAGTGACTTCAGCAGCTGATTCCTATCCGCTGCCTCCGTATATCTACAGTTACAGATTACTTCAAACTCTCCTGTGTTTCATCGTGACTCCAGCAGCTGATTCCTATCCGATGCCTCCGTGTGTCTAACAAGTTACAGATCTCTCCAACTCTCCTGTGTTACATCGCTACTGTTCCAGCTGATTCCTGTTAGCTACTTCAGCGTGTCTACAGAGTCCTGCTCGTCTCAGCGCTCCAGTCTGCATTCTACCTGCCGTCAGCTGACCCGCTGCCTACTGCTTCTACAGTGTGTCCATTTGTGTCAACTTGCCTGTTAGCATCGAGTCTACGCTCCTCGGCTTCCAGCTCTGCTACATCGCTTCAGCTCTCCCGTGGTCTCCTGTTCATTCGATATACTACTGCTTCCTGAGTATTTTGTCGTCCTTGCTGGCCTACCTACAGTGCGCTGCACCTACCTGCCGCTTCCATTCTGCAAGGACTTCTCATCTCGTCAGTTCCCTGCCGCTCAGGTATCCCTGCAGCTATCTCTAACAGCCTGCTCATCTGAACCACAGTATGCATACTTCTCATTGACTGTGCTGGTGTATTGCATATCCATCTGGACTGAGTTGTTCTCCTCCGGAGTTTCCATCCTCTGAGACTATTGCTATTATTGACTGTGTTTCCTTTTGCTGGACTATTCTAGTGACTTTGTTTATCTGTGCAGTGCTGTTCATTCATTATTATTATTGTGTGCAATTCAACGTGGGATCAAGTTCAGTGTACCCGTGTGGACTCTGCATTGCATTTATCTCCTCGTGTTTTTCCTCAGATATATATTCAGTGGTACAACTTGCTAGAGGCAGACCACTGATTCCTGTTTCCCTGTGTCACCAGTTGCATATATCCTCTCACATAAGCAGTGGTACAACTTGCTACACGCAGACCACTGACTTCCCCGTTACCTTCACCTGGATTCCATTCCTTCACTACAGACAGCGGTACAACTTGCTATACGCAGACCGCTGACTTCCACTTCCTTATTACTCCTGGACATTCTTTCTCACTATAGCAGTGGTACAACTTGCCATGCGCAGACCACTGACTACCCTCACGTGTCCTTGTCCATCCGGATCCTCGTGTTCAGTTACCTATTGTTTACCAGTGCTGCTAGTCATAGACTTTCTGAGCATTCTCTAACCATCTGCTGTTTCCAGTTCCATTATCACCCTGCCACCAGAGTATCATATACCAACTCTACTGCTCTGATAAGACCATCAGCGGGTGATACTGGGTAAAGACTCCTAGTGCCCGTGGCAGTAAGATCAGGCCATGACAGAACCAGATTCGGAACCCACAGCTAAAGAGATGCTGCAGCATCTGGTCACCCGTGTGGAACAACAGGATGTTCGTCAACAACTATTACTACAATGTTACAAGACGTTAGTCTCCCAAAGAACGTCTGGGCAGAATATTACAGCTTCTGTTGATGCTCCTGTGCTTTCCTCCGTTTCCCCAGTGCCATCCCAGGTGTCTACGGCTTCCACGCTTCACCTGCCAACTCTGTCAAAGTATGATGGAGATCCCAAAACATGTAGAGGTTTCCTTAACCAATGCTCAGTACATTTTGAGCTCCAACCTCAAAACTTTTCTACTCATCGTTCCAGAGTGGCCTATCTCATCTCATTATTTTCCGGACAAGCTCTCGCATGGGCTTCCCCTCTGTGGGAAAGAAATGATCCGTTGTTACAGGATAGTGCCAAATTTATTTCCATGTTTCGTAATGTATTCGATGAACCAGGTCGTGTTATTTCCGCTGCCTCCAGCATTCTTCGTTTACGACAGGGTTCTCGTACAGTAGGACAGTACGTCATTCAATTTAGGATCTTAGCCTCTGAGCTTCAGTGGAACACTGAAGCGTTAATTGCCGCCTTCTGGCAGGGGCTCTCGGATAAAATTAAAGATGCACTGACTACTCAAGAACTCCCTACGTCTTTAGAAGATTTGATTTCTCTTTGTCATCGTGTGGATCTCAGATTTCGTGAGAGGGACTCTGAGAGAACTACTTCAGCTAAAACATCTCTTCGTTCCACTTCTCAAATTCGTCCTGCTTCACCTCCGGTAATACCGATGGAGATTGGACGTTCCAAACTAACCTCTGCAGAGAGGAATCGAAGAATTATGAATAGACTTTGTATCTATTGTGCTGATGCCACACATATGCCCTAAAAAATCGGGAAATGCCAGGCCCTAACTAGTTCTGGAGAGGTGAAGTTAGGGTCCCTGGAGTCCTCTCCATCTTCTACGAAATCAAAAATCTGTGCATTTGACGTTACCATTTCATTTGCTACTAAGTCTTTTGAGTCCCAAGCTCTGATTGATTCAGGAGCTGCGGGAAATTTCATTTCTGAATCCCTTGTAAATCAATGGTCCCTACCAGTGATTACCCTGAAGACTCCTATTACGATGACTGCTATCGATGGATCACGTATTATCAACGTTCTCATCACCCAAAGTACGTCTTCAGTGACCCTTCAGATTGGTGTTCTACACCGAGAAGAAATTTCGTTTTTAATCCTTCCTGTTACTACAAGTCCGATTGTTTTAGGCCTTCCATGGCTTCAATGTCATTCTCCCCAGATTGACTGGCGCACTCCTCAAGTTACGTCTTGGGGACCTGAATGTCACCAACATTGTCTTTCTCGTGTTGTTCCTCGTAAAATACAGCAAACCTCCATTTCACCTTCCTCACCGGGACTTCCTCCTCAGTATGCTTCATTTGCCGACGTCTTTGATAAAGCTCAGTCTGAACGTCTTCCCCCTCATCATTCATGGGATTGTCCGATTGACCTGTTACCTGGCAAGACTCCACCTAGGGGTCGTGTGTATCCACTTTCATTACCTGAGACTCAGGCTACTGCTGAATACATCCAAGAGAATCTCCAGCGAGGATTTATTCGACCTTCTACTTCTCCCGCTGGAACTGGGTTCTTCTTCATGAAGAAGAAAGATGGATCATTACGCCCTTGCATAGATTTTCGTGGACTTAATGCTATCACTATCAAAAATCGGTATCCCATTCCTCTGATTACTGAGTTGTTTGATCGGATCAAGGGAGCCCGGATTTTTACTAAGTTGGATCTTCGTGGTGCCTACAACTTGATTAGAATCAGGTCCGGTGACGAATGGAAAACAGCTTTTAACACCAGAGATGGGCATTATGAATACTTAGTAATGCCCTTCGGGTTATGTAATGCCCCTGCTGTTTTCCAGGGCTTCATTAACGAGATCTTTCGGGACTTATTATATGTATGTGTCGTAGTATATCTGGACGACATACTCATCTTTTCCCAAGACCTGCCTTCACATCACCAACAAGTGGCCGAAGTTCTTTCCAGACTCCGGAAAAATTCATTATTCTGTAAATTAGAAAAATGTTCATTTGAGTTGCCCCAGATTCCATTTTTATATTGTTTCAGGAGTTGGTCTACAAATGGATCCAGAAAAGGTGAATGCTGTGTTACTTTGGCCTCAGCCAACTACTCTTCGTGCCATTCAGCGTTTTTTAGGCTTTGCCAACAACTATAGACGCTTCATTTAAGACTTCTCTTCAATTGCATCTCCCATTGTGGCTCTAACTCGCAAAGGGGCCAATACTAAGCAATGGTCATCTGAGGCTCTCCAAGCCTTTCAATTTCTTAAAGAGTCCTTCTCCTCTGCTCCCATCCTTCGACAGCCTGATGTGACGCTTCCCTTCTTCCTAGAAGTAGACGCCTCTAATGTTGGTTTAGGAACCATTCTCTCCCAGAAATCGGAGCAACAAAAATTCCATCCCTGTGCCTTTTACTCTCTGGGTCTTCTGCCTGCGGAGAAGAATTACACCATCGGGGACAAGGAGTTGCTGGCTATTAAAGTAGCATTGGAGGAGTGGAGATATTTGTTAGAGGGAGCTCGTCATCCGGTGACAATTTTTACGGATCATAAAAAGTTGTCATACCTACAGTCTGCTCAATGTTTAAATCCTCGTCAGGCAAGATGGTCTCTTTTCTTTTCCCGTTTTGATCTAATCATAACCTTCAAACCAGCTGCAAAGAATAAAAAAGCAGACGCTCTATCTCGAGCCTTTGTGGCGTCCTCAGACGTTGAAGAGATTCCTAACCACTTTATATTAGACCCCAAATGTGTTTCTCTGGCTACTTCTTCCACTAAAGTGCTACCATTTGGGAAGACCCTCGTGCCTCCTGCTCTTAGGAAAAAAATCCTTTCATGATTTACTCTTCTCGTTTCTCTGGACACGCTGGTGAACGCAAGACCTTTGAAATCCTCTCTCGAAGTTATTGGTGGCCTTCTATGAGGAGAGATGTCAAAGAGTTTATCGCGGCATGCGATTTATGCTCCCAGTTCAAGACCCCCCGCAGAACTCCAGCGGGGTTGCTTTAGCCACTACCCATTCCATCTAAGCCTTGGACCCATATTAGTATTGACTTTGTTACTGAGCTTCCTCCTAGTAAGAATTGCAACACCATTTGGGTAGTGGTGGATAGATTTTCGAAGATGGCGCATTTCGTTCCTTTGTCTGGTTTACCTTCTTCTTCTACCCTGGCTGAACATTTCATTAGAGAAATTTTCCGTATTCATGGATGTCCGTCCGAGATCGTGTCAGATAGAGGAGTACAATTCGTTTCCAGATTCTGGTGGGCCCTTTGCAAGACCTTGGGTATACGATTAGCACTCTCATCTTCCTACCATCCTCAATCGAACGGACAAACTGAAAGAGTCAACCAAGATCTTGAGACTTTCTTAAGGATGTTCTCGTCAGCCAATCAAGACAACTGGGTAGAATTACTTCCTTGGGCTGAATTCGCTCATAACAACATGTACCATGAGTCATCGTCTAAAACTCCATTCTTTGTAATTTACGGTCACCATCCATCTTTCCCGGAATTTCCTGCCCTCCCGCCCACCCAAGTTCCTGCTGTTGAGACTTTGTGTCAAACCTTCAAAAATATTTGGGCTCAGGTAAAAACCTGTTTAAAGAAGACATCTGCCAGATATAAGTCTTTTGCGGACAAAAAGAGACGGGCTATTCCACCATTGAAAGTCGGAGACCGGGTGTGGCTATCTACTAAGAATATTCGTTTGAAGGTTCCATCCATGAAATTTGCTCCCCGTTTTATTGGTCCATATAGGATCATTCAAGTTATAAATCCAGTTTGCTTCAAACTTTTACTTCCCAAGAGTCTTCGTATTTCCAACGCCTTCCATGTTTCCTTTCTCAAACCTCTCATCATCAACCGTTTCTCGGTCCCTCCTTCAGCACCTCGGCCACTTCAAGTTCATCAGGAGGAAGACTTTGAGATTGCTCAGGTTTTGGATGCTAAAATTTCGCGAGGAGTTCTTCGTTTCCTCGTGCATTGGAAAGGCTTTGGTCCTGAGGAGCGTTCATGGATCAAAGCTGAAGATCTCAACGCTCCAGCCCTCTTGAAAAAGTTCTATACCAAATTTCCGGACAAACCCGGTTCCAGGTGTTCTGTGCCCACCTTTAAAAGGGGGGGTACTGTCACTCACCGGACTGTGAGTGCTACTTCTAAGGTAGCTAGGAACCGTGTCCGTCCATTATAATGAGGTACTGCGCATGTGCAGTCCCTCCTAACCTTCAGTTCTGTTCCTTTAACTTAATTGGCTGATCAGGCAACACTCCCTATATTAAGCACCTGTGGTCAATACCACGTGGCCTGATCTTGGAGTCTCATGGAGTCTCATTCCTCATGAGTCCCTGAAGGTGTTCCAGTGCCTCCTCGTGTGTTCAGCTTATGCTGATTCCTGTTTGCCATTTGTGGTTTCCAGACCACTTCTACTCCTCGTGTTCCTAGTGACTTCAGCAGCTGATTCCTATCCGCTGCCTCCGGGGTATCTACAGTTACAGATTACTGCAAACTCTCCTGTGTTTCATCGTGACTCCAGCAGCTGATTCCTATCCGCTGCCTCCGTATATCTACAGTTACAGATTACTTCAAACTCTCCTGTGTTTCATCGTGACTCCAGCAGCTGATTCCTATCCGCTGCCTCCGTGTGTCTAACAAGTTACAGATCTCTCCAACTCTCCTGTGTTACATCGCTACTGTTCCAGCTGATTCCTGTTAGCTACTTCAGCGTGTCTACAGAGTCCTGCTCGTCTCAGCGCTCCAGTCTGCATTCTACCTGCCGTCAGCTGACCCGCTGCCTACTGCTTCTACAGTGTGTCCATTTGTGTCAACTTGCCTGTTAGCATCGAGTCTACGCTCCTCGGCTTCCAGCTCTGCTACATCGCTTCAGCTCTCCCGTGGTCTCCTGCTGTTCATTTGATATACTACTGCTTCCTGAGTATTTTGTCGTCCTTGCTGGCCTACCTACAGTGCGCTGCACCTACCTGCCGCTTCCATTCTGCAAGGACTTCTCATCTCGTCAGTTCCCTGCCGCTCAGGTATCCCTGCAGCTATCTCTAACAGCCTGCTCATCTGAACCACGGTATGCATACTTCTCATTGACTGTGCTGGTGTATTGCATATCCATCTGGACTGAGTTGTTCTCCTCCGGAGTTTCCATCCTCTGAGACTATTGCTATTATTGACTGTGTTTCCTTTTGCTGGACTATTCTAGTGACTTTGTTTATCTGTGCAGTGCTGTTCATTCATTATTATTATTGTGTGCAATTCAACGTGGGATCAAGTCCAGTGTACCCGTGTGGACTCTGCATTGCATTTATCTCCTCGTGTTTTTCCTCAGATATATATTCAGTGGTACAACTTGCTAGAGGCAGACCACTGATTCCTGTTTCCCTGTGTCACCAGTTGCATATATCCTCTCACATAAGCAGTGGTACAACTTGCTACACGCAGACCACTGACTTCCCCGTTACCTTCACCTGGATTCCATTCCTTCACTACAGACAGCGGTACAACTTGCTATACGCAGACCGCTGACTTCCACCTCCTTATTACTCCTGGACATTCTTTCTCACTATAGCAGTGGTACAACTTGCCGTGCGCAGACCACTGACTACCCTCACGTGTCCTTGTCCATCCGGATCCTCGTGTTCAGTTACCTATTGTTTACCAGTGCTGCTAGTCATAGACTTTCTGAGCATTCTCTAACCATCTGCTGTTTCCAGTTCCATTATCACCCTGCCACCAGAGTATCATATACCAACTCTACTGCTCTGATAAGACCATCAGCGGGTGATACTGGGTAAAGACTCCTAGTGCCCGTGACACATGGTTTCTTGAAAATAGTATGGGTTCTGGATGGTGTTCACGTTCTGGACTCCTACTCTGCTTACGTTTTTATGTCTGATCATCATCATTTTATGTCATTCACAGAAACACAAAATTACTAAATATCCAGCACATTTACAGGCCCTTATACAGAACTCATACACAGGGTGTTAGTACCGGCTGTTCAATGCGTGTTATTGACTAGGGATAGTATTGTTTCATTTATTTTTTTTATAGTGGGTCTTATTCACGTGCTATGTTTTCTCTGTATAAAATATCATCAGCTCTACTTTTTTTTTCCTTCTTCAGCCATTTTACAGAACCTTTTATTGAACCTGCTCACACTATGGTTCATTTGGAGGTAGACACAAATGCTCCTTTGGTGTAAGTAGGAAAAGACATGCAAGGAAAAGCATACTTGCATCTGTACATATAGCCAGACGCATCTTGCAATGCGACCAACTCAAAGAGAGTAGTGTTTACTCCAGGTGTACCAGTGTGTGTAAGTACACCTGACAGAATGTAGGATATGCAAATGTTTGGCATATGTGTTAGTAAGTTAGCTGAATGCATACGTGACATTAGCCTATTTGTATACCTAATAATAAAATAACCATGTGTTTTAATACATAAGTATGTTTTGTACAAATAAAAGTAATTCAGTCACATGCACGAGAAAATGTCTTTTAAATAAAAGAGAAAGTTGCATTTACCATATAAAAAATATTAAATACAATATCTCTACATCCATTGTTTATCCCATTACAAATTAAATGAGAATAATCTTTCTTTAACAGTCTGTATGGAAATGACAATTACGTAATCTGAACAGAGGTCTGCAATTTAATTAATAGAATTAATCTAATATACCCGTGATGCTAATAAATGAAGTAATAGCAGCTGGGGGTCAAGCTGCTGACTTTGAAAGTAGGAAAAACATAACCAGCAAAGGGCAATATTTTGTGGAAGTGCATACGCCAGAATCATGATATCCATGCATCTTCCGCCTTACCATGTTTCTTCTCTTGGCTACCGGGGATATCTCTCCCAACCGTAGGCCTACCTTATTCCATTCTTCCTTCCCAAATCTCCCTCACCCCCTTACGTAACTGCAATCCTGACAACCTAATCCACAACTCTCTGGAATGCCAGATGTCTGCAATAAACTTGCCTACATTCAAGATCTCTTCATCTTCAACTCCCTTAATCTCTGTACCATCACCAAAACTTGGCTCTCCTCTTCTAACACTACTTCTCCTGTAGCTCTCTGTTATAGGGTTCTCTTCTTCTCTCACACCCCAAGACCCAGAGGCCAACATGGCGGCGACATGGCCATCCAATTCTCTCCCCACTGCACCTTTCAGGTCATTCTCGAGTCCTCTCTTTCCTTCTTCTCCTCTGAGGTCCATTTTGTTCATCTTTTCTGACCAGTCTTTTTGTTGCGGTCATCTACCATCCTCCTGGTCCTGTCTTCCAATTCCTTGGTAACTTAGCTGACTAGTTCCCCAACTTTTTATCTTCAGATCTTTCCTCCTTCCTGGGTGTTCTCAGTATACCTATTGATAAACCCACAGACTTCTCTCATTCTCTTCTTCCTTTAGCCTCTCCCAGTGTACTTGCTATGCCAAACACTGTAATGGTCACTATCTCCCATTTTTGCAACTTCCTGTTCTCAGGCCTCAAACTCCTTTCCTTCAAATCCTGCCTGCTGCACCAGTCCCATCACCTAAAACCATACACACTAAGCGTCATCTTGATGCCCTCGACCCTGACACCTTTTCTTCCTTACTTGAACCTCTCTTCTCTCCTCTAACTGCTCTGCCATACTCCAATCAGGCTATATCCCTTGACTCAGTTACCCCTGCCACCACTTACAGTATCATGCAACTTCAACCCCAACCATGGCATACCAAGCACACCCGTTACTTGCAAAAAGCATTGCTAATAACATTTGTCCCTATCCCAATCCTGTCACTTCCACCTTCAAAACAAAATGCTTATTCACTCTCATTATTATCTTTTATTTATAAGATGCCACAAACGGTCTGCAGAGCCGTACAGAGAGCAAAGGATGAAACAATATACAGGGCAAAAACAAAACAAAGTGCAAATAAATAAAGTATGAGTGAAAACCAGAATACTTTAGAGACTAGATAGGGGAAAGAGGAGGGGCAGGTAAAGCACCAAAGCAAGCTGAACCTGTGCCCAGGAGTGTGGACGCAGCTAACAGGATCAGTGCCCAGAGGCTAGAGCAGAAGTCTAGTGTTGTGGCACGAGAATGAGGCTGGGGTGTCGAAGACAGAGAGTGACATGAGGAGGAGGAGGAGATGAGGATAAGAGGGCCCTACTCGTGGAGCTTACAATCTGAAGGGGAGGGACAGACTAAACAGGAAACACAGAGGGTAGACAAGGTGAGGGGACTATGAATAGTGAAGAAGGATCATGAAGAGGTGGGTTGAGGACAGGACAGAGAAAGTTAAGCAGAAGAAGGGTAGGCCTTCCTGTACTGATGGGTTTTGAGGGAGTTTGAAAATTTGCAGGATAAGGGAAAGCCTGATAGAGCGAAAAAGATCGTTCAAGAGAAGGGGGTCAGCACAGGAGAAATCTTGAATGCAAGAGTGGGATGTGGTAACCAGATGGGAGGGGAGGTGGCGGTTGTTGGCTGACCATAGAGGGCGAGAGTAAGTATGAAGGGAGATGAGGTTGGAGACATAAGGATCAGGGGAGTTAGAGAGGGCTTTTTAGGGGAGAGAAAGGAGTTTGAAGTGGATTCTATGGCAGAAGGAGAGCCAGTGGAGTGTTTGACAGAGAAGGGAGGCAGATGAAGACCGGTGAGAGAGGAAGATTAGTCGCACATCATTGTTGTCAGTGATGGACTGGAGAGGAGCAAGACGGGAGCGGGGGATGCCAGTAAGGAGGAGGTTGCAGTAGTCAAGACGGGAATTGATGAGAGTTTTAGTGGAATCAAAGGAGAGGAAGGGATGCATGCTGAGATGTTGCGAAGATGAAAGTGGCAGAATTGGATATGAGGAGCAGAGGAAGGAGTCAAGGGTGACACCCAGGCAACGGACTTGTGTAAAAGAGGTGGAGAGGGTGGGAGGGGGATGGACTCCAGAGGGAGAGAAAGCTATAAGTTCAGATTTGGCCATGTTAAGTTTAAGAAAACAATGGGACATCCAGGAGGAGATGGCAGAGAGACAGCAGGACACATTAGTGAGAGGGGAATAGGAGAGGTCAGGAGATGAGACATAGATTTGGGTGTCATTGGCACAGAAGTGGTACTGGAGGCTGAAGGAACTGATAAATTCACCCAGTGAAGAGGTATACAGAGATAAGAGGAGAGGGCCAAGGAAGGATGCCCTGGTGGAGTCCCATGTGAAGAGGGGAAGTGGAGCCTGAGGTAAGAGGGAAGTGGTAGGAGGATATTTTGTTTCTGATGGAATAATTTTTGGTGGTGAAGAAGGTGGCAAAGTCAGTGGCAGTTGAAAGTGACAAAGAGTCGCTGAGGGTTGGATGACTGAGAAAAGGATAGGAGGAGAGGGTGAAGGAGAGGAGATGATGGTCAGAAAGAAGGATTGGAGATATGGAGAAGTCAGAGGGAGAGCAAAGGTGGGGGAAGACAAGGTCAAGGTAGTGGCCAGAACAATGGGTGGGAGAGGAAGTTCATTGTGAAAGGCCAGAAGATGATGAAAGAGACAGAAGTTTGATGGATCCCAATTCAGAGATTTTATCAATGGGGATGTTAAAGTCATCAAGAATGATGGAAGGGAGGTCTGGCGAGAGGTACTAAAGGAGTCAGGCCGCAAAGTTGTCAAGGAAATGGGAAGTGGAGCCAGGCAGTAAATGACTGCAACACGAAGATGAAAAAGGTAGAAGAGATGAATGGAGTGGACCTCAATGGAGGAGAACATGAGGGAAGGCTCGGGAGGGATGACACAGAAAGGATGCCCACGCCACCATCAGCATGATCACCAGACCTGATGGTATGGGTGAAGGAAAGGTCCCCATGGGACAGAACAATAGGAGAGCGGGGTCAGAGGAGTAGAGCCTGGTTTCAGTGAAGGCAAACTGGTTAAGAGAGTTGGATAACAAAAGGTCGTGGACAGCAGGCAGTTTATTGCAGATGAATCTGGCGTTCCAAGGGCCACAGGAGAAAGGGAGAATGGGAAGTGGGGAGATGTTGATGAGATGGTCAGGTTTACAGGTGTGAATCAGTGTGCAAGGTATGGAATGCAGAATGGGGCATGGGTATAGGCAGTGAGCAAGGAATCATGGTATGAGGAAAAGGGAATGAGGGGAAGAAGTGGAGGGGGGAGAAGAGAAGGAATTAAAGAGGAGACTATAGTGAGATAGAGCAGGATGGCGTGTAAGGGGACCTAGGTCATTATCTCCTACCTAGACTACTGTAAGCTTATCTATTCTGACCTACCTCCCGCCTCTCCTCCTCTATTCAATCCATACTCAATCTTATGCCAAGACTCATTTTCCTCCTCGCTGCTCTGCTTCTGCATCACAGCTCTGCCATACACTATACACTGGCTCCAATTAAAATTCTTCACCCTCATTTACAAAACCCTCAGCCTCCCCTACCACCCCTTACATTATGGAAGTTATCTCTCTCAACACCCCCTCATTCTATCTCCACTCTGCCTATGACAGGCGCTTCCACACTGATTATCACACTCCGTTCTTAATGACACCTGTCATACACCCTGCCAATTACACCTTATGCACAGTATTATGCTTCATATATGTCCATTACTTTGCCTGTTTGTATGTCGTTGTTATATGCTCTACTTAACCACTGTACATCGTTGTGTGAACTTTTGTGGAATTTTATAAATAAACAGTAGTAATAAATTCAAAATGTAGTCAAAGAATCTATGGCATGAGCAGCCAATTTAACTAAAACCAGTCCGGCAAGAACTCCACGTAACAGTATATCACAAGGGGGTTTGCAGAGCATAAGTCATTCAAGGCACAGCTAATGGACTACAGAGTAGTGGAGAAAAATGATATAGTCAGATAAATCATCTTTCTCCATGTTCTCGACAAACGAATGTGTGCATGTGTGGCACCAGTCTAAAGAACTCGACAGCAATGGTGGGTGAGTAATATTATGGGGTCTATTTCCTGACATGGTTTTGGATGCAGTCATTCATTTAGAAGATCATGTCAATGCTAATCACTACTTAATATTGCTGAGTGATCATCACCCATGTTACAGTATTTATTTCGTAACAGGACGAGTGTCTTCCAGGATGTCAATACTCCTATTTGAAGAGCATGTGTAGTCACTCAGTGATATCATAACAAAGATACTTGTGTTATCCAAATGTCAGTCACTAGACCTTTACACAGTCAAGCATTTATGGTAGATTTTTCACCTCCATTAACCAGGTGTCAGTTTAGTGTCTTCCTTCTGGAAAAATAGTGCCACATCCATCCCTCCTGCACGTTCCAGACAATTGTAGACTACATTCTAAAAAGTTTAGCAAACCGTATCCTTGCAATACCGAAACCTCTCATATGTAATCCTGTATATTATATATATCATCTGTGCTGCTCATCATCTGGTATTTATTTGCTGTTGACACCTACCCCTTTTCTAGCATATGATCTATTACTTTGTGTTCACCCCTGCCCCTCCCCTACAAGAGGTCACTCCTCATTGCTCAAGTCTTTGTAGACAGCTTATGTTGGATTGCACCCCTTAGAAAAAGCTGTCAGTACTCAGTACTTTCTCCATCTTTGCCACATGGTGTAACTTCATACACTTGTCAAAATGGTGTCTCAGGTTCTGTTTTCACTGCAACCATTCAGTTCCATATCTAATTTTCAAAACTTTACTTTGAACACTAGACTGGTTAATTAGGAATACTATAAGTAAGAGAGCCAGTGGAAATTAATTTAGCAAACAGAGAGTATCCATAGGAGAGAGAGACCTCTGGAAAACATGTAAAATAAAAGGTGTGCTCTACTGTAGCTGGTTGACAGAGTCTTTACTGGAAGCTCAACTTTCTCATGGAAGTATCCGATATGGCTGCTATTTACATCATAAAATACACCCAACACTAACCTTTGATATTGTTTTTTGTTTTTTTTTTAAATAACCATTAGTAGACATGGTGATATGCGATTGGTTTCAGAGGTGCAGGGAGATGGCTCTACAGGTTTTACAATATTTGTTAAACAAATATAATTCTTTTATCATCTATTTGATAGTGTCTGTGTATATTTATGTCACCAAGATGCATGAATGGTTGGTGGTGAAGGGGTGTATGTGTATATCTTGTTTTAGTTAATATTATCCAGGATATTTTCATATACATTTCTGTGTATTTATATATCTGATACTTGACCATGACAGTAAACATCATGATTGTCACAGTGTTTTTTTTCCTTCCTGTTTTAATCACAATGATGTGACTAACATGTATCATTTCTATATAATTGTTTGTTTTTTATCTTAGAGTTAACAGTTCTCATGGAATTATAGGATTTATCCTGTTAAAAAAAAATTATAGAGAAAAAAAAAAGGCAAGGGACAAACGTTTGATGAATGCTCCAAGAAGCAGCAAGAGGTTAGCAGCAGCTCCTTTAAGTCCTATAATCGGCGAGGTGGGGCATCCATGGCTCTGATTTGTTGTTCCAACACATCCCACAGATGCTCAATCAGATTGAGATATGGGGAATTTGGAGGCCAAGTCAACATCTTGAACTCTTTGTCATGTTCCTCAAACCAATCTTGAACAATTTTTGCAGTGTTGCAGGGTGCATTTCCTGCTGAAAGAGGCCAAAGCCATCAGTGAATATCTTTGCCAAGAAGGGGTGTACTTGATCTGCAAAAATGTTTCGGTAGCTAGTACATGTCAAAGTAACATCCACATGAAAGCCAGGACCCATGGTTTCCCAGAACATTGCCCAGAGCATCCGCTGGCTTGTCTTTTTCCCATAGTGCATCCAGGTAAACAACGAACATGCACCCGGCCATCCACATTATGTAAAAGAAAACGGGATTCATCAGACTAGGCCACCTTCTTGAATTGCTCCATGGTCCAGATCTGGCGTTCACGTGGCCATCGTAGGCGCTTTCGGTGGTGAACAGGAGACAGCATAGACACTCTGACTGATCTGCGGCTACATAGCCCCCTACGCAGCAAGCTGCAATGCACTATCCGTTTTGGACATGTTGTTTCTATGAGAAACACCAAACGGAGGAGACCCTCCTAATAAGTAACATTATGCATCCCCCAGGAAAGAAGAGTTTCAAACCATGTACCCCAGTAGGAGACAATGGGTAAAGGGACACGCACAAGGTAAAATGGAGGTGTAAAATGGTGTTAATATACTCAACACAGATGTCTGACCGGAGAGGTGGAACACAGTATTGAAGGAGCGGTATAACGGTATAACGTTGGCGCATGTTCAAACAAATGTGGTTGACAGACACCAACACAGAGATGCACATACACCTGTATCTTTTTTACCTGCTACAGGCAAGATACAAATACACGCTGATGCTGCTGGTTTTCAGCATTAGGTAGCGGTATCTGATTGGCTGAATACACCTAGGTGCTTTCGTTACGGATTGTGCATATTTTATATTTTACAATAAATATTTTGTTTGTTGCCATTTTCATTCATATGTTAGGAGTATTATAGCTTCTGTATTAGAACAAGCCTAATAGCAAGTGTGTTTTTAGTTATCGAAACAAATAATGAACTGTTCTTACGCTTATGACCTGGTTGTGCATATGTGGGTTTATGTATGTATGTAAGGCTGACGTATGTGTTACAGATGCAGAGCTGGATGCATCTGGAAATCCGTAAAACTCAGCCTATGGGCGTAAATACGCTATTTTTAAGGGCAGCTTCTTTATTTTTTTATATCCCTGCTGCCAGTCAGAAGGATGTCTGTATGTGACTACCTCCTGTGTTGCCAGCCTGCTTGTAGAGGTAATATGCCCATATTCCCACACATAATTACCGGCACTTGTAGGCTTAACTCACTCTATACGTTCATATCTCTGCCTAGTCTGTGTGAACTGTATGGCCACACTGCCATCTAGTGGCTATCAGACAATCAAAACCTGTCTGTACAATTCTTACTGAAGAAGTGAAGCACACTTAGTATTACCTACAGTGTGACAGTATTGTCTCCTTCATAGGTGACTGAAACAAGAACTCCAGCACCTACTACCAGCCTGACCCCTCCACTTTAATATCTCGCAGCTGGTCTGCGCAACACCTAGTGAATACCCAAGGCAAGGTGTTACGCCCCAAATCAATACATAAGTGGCTCCTTCCACAGGCTTTTTACCTGTCTGAAGTATGCCCATGTCAACCATGCCCATGGTGTGATCACTTTGGGCCCCTCTGCCCATGTCGCCCTAACTACTGACTCAACCATCTTTAATGTCAAAAGAGTGAACTTAATGCTACCCTATCAACATATCATTTAATGCCATGCACTCCACTGTAGTATGGGTCTAGGTCGGCCTTATCTCTCATTGCTAGTCCTTTAGATTGCCTTCGGAATGGCTCCCAAAAAAAATAATGTTTAAGCTAGTTCATTTCGTCAAACCACATGTTACCACTCCAGATACTGGCACTTCAAAGAGGTCAGAAATACCCAAGAGCAGGGCCTCCTCTGCTACTCCAGCTAGTCAACGTGAGGTCTACACTGATAATTTGGATCCTGAGGGTCCCATAACGATCAAGACTATGTATAACATGTTCTCCCTTTTCAATTCTGAATTATTTTCAGAAATGAGAGCGTCAATTAGGGAGATAAAGCCAGAAGTGGCAGAATTAGGTGGTCGAACCAGCCATGTTAAAGAAAAAATGGAAGAACTGACAGCCTCGCATAATGAGCTCATAACAGAGCATGAAAACTTGAGGGTAGAAGTCCGCAAACTCCAGGATAAAATCGCAGACATGGAGGATAGGTCCAGACGGATTAACTTTAAGATTCGGGGTATACCTAATTCAGTCACTTCTGCTGAACTGCTCCCTTATGTTACGGACCTTTTCCGCAAACTATTGCCTGATGCGACTGAACAAGACAAGATTTGATAACAGATCGCATCCATAGGCTTCCTAGATCAAGATCCGTCTCTAAAGTCCTACCTAAAGATACACTTATGAGAATACATTTCTTCCAAGCCAAAGAACGCATTCTGAGAGCAGCTAGATTAGAGGATAATGCTGAACTCCTTCCAAGATTTTTCCCCAGCTACAATATCCAAACAGAGACATCACATACAGGTGGGGGGGTTTCCTGTCAAGATAATCATTCGGAGGAATAAATCCACTCATATTATCTCCTCGGGCGAGGATGGAATATCATTATTGAAATCTTGGAGTGTCCCTATCCAGTAGTCCTCCTCCAGGCCTCGCATAAGACAAGATTGGTCGAAATGAGTCTCTGAGTGGGCTTAAATAGCATTGACCCTCTTGTCATCGGAGTAAACAGTCTAGAAGCACCCACAGCGCTACTGCCTTTGGGATACTAACTATACAGTTATTCAAGCAGTTTTCCAAGGACAGATTCACTAGTGGTTAATAAGGGTTTACTAAGCATCTGCAGACAAAACTTTCCTCTCGTTTCCATTAAGATATGCTATATTCTGGTGTGTCTTCTTCCCTGGTTGTTTTATTTATTGTTGGTATCGAAGGGTGCTGAAGGACTTTGTGTTTCATCTCTGGATGCAAGGTAGTCTATTACTTACTTATTCATAAGTTACGATTGACGATTAAGGTACTATTTATATATTGTGCAAAGTTCTATTGTTTTCATGTGTTAAGATGTTTAGAATTTGGAATTTATATCCTTGCATTTTGATTGATTTTTCTTTATCATGGTTGAATTTCGGCTTGCAAAAAAATAAAAAATCTTTTGGGCTGACATGGATGAGGAGAGCCGCTAGTGGCTCAGCCCGTCCCTAGTTAACTATTTTGCTGGTTTCTCTCCCGTACCAGTAAATACTCTAACCCAATGTTTTGGGTTATTTCAGTTTTTTTTCCCTTATTTTTTCATATACTCCCCACCCTCACTTCTCTGCCACCCCCTCAAAATGGAACACTATCACATACAAAACTGTCACTCTCAAACTCTACCTTCTTGATACTGCTGTCTCACATATGGACCATTCTCCCCACCCCAAGATGCATTTGGATGTCTCTTTCCGAGATCTACCACATGACATTGGATTTCCTATTGTTTATTCTGCCAGGCATACTAATCATTGCAAATGGTTAACATTCTTACCTAAAATGCTAGGGATTTGAATTCTCAAAATAAACGGAAACTTGCCCTAAGTTCATTTCGCAGGCTTAAAGCTGACATAGTAGCTCTACAAGAAACACACTTTAAAGCCGCAGCTCCCCCCACCACCCTTTGGGACAATCATTATTGGACCTGCTTCACAGCCAATGGAAAATTAAAATGTAATGGGGTAGCTATATTATTCAGTAATAAAGTTTCCTATGTACATAAGGCTAGCATAGCAGATAAAGCAGGTAGATAGTTGATTATAATCGGAATGTTGTGTCGAAGTCATATAATTGGATGAACGAAAGTATATTGGTTAATATTGATTTACCGTGCGATTGCGATCAGTATGCCACGTAACACGTGACATGGCGCGATCACGCTGTAAAATACGCACGCACACACTTGCATTCTAACATTTAGTTATTTATATATTTCATATTTATATTGGTTCCATTCCACATTGATTTATGAGCAGATAGTGTTTAGTTTATTATTAGTTTATATATTATGATTATATGTACACTTTAGTGTTATTTAAGGTTCAGGTTATAGGAAACATGTCATATTTAGTATCATTTTAATCCCCTATTCATCAGCAGTTGTCCGGTTCATTCGCCTAAGAGATCGCACATTGCATACTCTACTTAGCGATGTTAGGTAATAAATGTTTAAACTGTTACTGACTGTATTGTGTATAGACTAGCTTAAACTGGTTTCTGGGCAGGAGAATCATCTGGAATGTTGACCCTCACCCTTGGAGGGGGTTGTTTGAACTAGCCTATGACCTGTTTACACTGGACCCTCCTGAAGCCTGGACCTATAGAAGCAAGCCACATCATCTGCTTTGTTCTCTCTTTAACACTGAGTGTATATAATATAGTCTTCTCTGACCACAGTATTCTGGAGTGAAGTAATGTACACTGCTACCAGTGGAGCGCAGCTTTGCACAGCGAGTGCAGTGGTATGTATTTATCTTTGGTATCGGCTGTATTATACTGTACTGTATTATAATTATGTATTGAACTGCTAAATTTTGCATCTGCTAAATAAATTACTTTGTGCTTTGGAAACACAAATCGCTTAGACAATGCTTATTGAAAAACGATAAAATTACTTTAATAGTCGGATAATAAGCCACTGACCTTGGCCTCCCTTTATGCTCCAAATTCCTGACAGATCCCCTTCTTGAAAGGAGTGTTCCGGGAAATAGAGACACAGAGGGATATTTGATAATTATGGGAGACTTTAATATAGTTGCAGACCCTAGAATAGATAGACAATACCCTCCCTGTTATAACAGGACCCTCATTAGCTTTCTCTAAATTATTGGCAGAATATGCCCTGTACAATATCTGGCGAACCTCAGAACTGAGTGGTAGGGATTACACTTATTTTTCTTCAGTCCATAACTCATATTCCCGTATAGACCTAACCCTCACCGATAAGTGGACACTACAGGCCACTAAACAAATAAAATTTTTACCAATGTCTTGGTCTGACCATGCTCCATTACTGTGGACATGGCATGGAGAAAGAGCATATGAACCTCCCAGGCCCTGGCGTATGCAGTCATATCTATTAACACTCCTGGAAGCCAAATTAGACCTTAAAAAAGCTCTCTATCAATATTGTTAAAATAATTCTCCAGGGGACACCAATATTTTTAATTTCTGGTGCACTCTGAAGGCGGTTTTAAGAGGAGCAGCAATTCAAAAGGGGTCTCGTTTAAAAAGAGCTAATGTTCACTTTCAAACGGAGTTGGAATTAAAACTTCAAACCTTAGAATCCCAAAATAAAGATCGCCCCTGTAATAAATTGAAGAATGAAATCACACAGGTTAGGAGGTCAACTTCAGAGTATGTTGTGTTTTTGTCATCAATAATTTCTGACCAAACTTAGGCAAAAAGTCACAGGAAACCGAGCAGGGAAACTCTTGGCTAGAAAGTGCAGGGGCCAACGCACCAAATACAGAATTAAACATCTGGTGGATGACATGGGACAAAAAGTTTTGAATCCTAAAAATATTGCTAATATGTTCGTTCAGTACTATGCCAAACTTTATAATTTGAAAAATGAAAACTTCCCACATCAACCGACTCCATCAGATATAGACGGTTTCCTAAGCAGCTAATATATCCCCACAGTAGACCCAGAGACTGCGAAAACCCTATCTGCCTCCTGGTCTAAAGCGGAAATCCACACAGTAATTAAAAAACTCCCAGGGCACAAAGCCCCAAGGCCCTGATGGCTATACCAATGTCTTTTATGTTACATTCCAGGACGTTCTCCCAATACTAGAACAACTTTTCAATGCGGGGACAACACAAGGGTCATTTCCCTCCGAAATGTTGGAATCTCAAATCGTTACTATACCCAAGCTGGGGAAGGATCCTGCATCATGCCTCAACTATAGGCCAATTACTCTTCTGAATTCAGATATTAAAATGTATGCTAAAGTGATAGCAAATAGGCTCAATGGACTTCTCCCGAGCCTGATCTACCCGGATCAGGTGGGATTTGTTCGAGGGCGTCAGGTACCGGACAATACACGAAGAGTTCTTAATATTATAGAATGACTTTCAGAAGCCCAATCTTAACTTAGTCCTTTCTCTTGATGCTGAGAAGGCATTCGATAGGCTACATTGGGGCTACATGAAAGAGGTCCCTCTCCGGTTTGGATTCCAGGGAGAATTCTTGAAAGCTATTTTGGCCTTATACTCCAACCCATCAGCTAGAGTGTTCATCAACGGATTTCCTGTCGGATAAATTTAGGATTACAAACGGAAGTCGACAGGGTTGTCCCTTGTCCCCACAGATATTTATCCTGGCAATGGAACCCCTTGCCATATCCATTAGAGCCTCACATTTGTTCCCTGGTATCACTATTAAGAATACCTTGCATAAGTTATGTTTGTTTTGCTCTTTGTATCCGGCATGGAGACTTCGCTGCCAACTCTACATAGCATTCTTGATGCTTATAGCCGTGCATCATATTATAAGTTAAACCCCTCTAAATCAGAGGCACTCCCGATAAATATCTCCCATACGAAGGTGCAAATTCTCAAAACAATTTTTCCCTATTCCTGGAAGACATCGGCATTGCAATATCTAGGTATCCAAATCACCCGTTCATTAGAAAATACAATTAATCTAAACTTTTCAACTCTAATCCTTCAATTTTCTACCCTTAGTAATCCTTGGTCTGCTGGGAGGTCTCCTGGTTGGGAAGGATCGCGGTTTTCAAGATGATGCTACTTCCAAAAATGATGTATTTATTCCGCACTATACCTGTTAGCATCCCTAAACTCCTGTTAGATAAACTACATTTGGTGATGACCACATATGTTTGGAGTAACAAACCTCTGCGAATAGCCAGGTCTCGGATGTGTTTGACCAAACAGGGGGGTTTGGCTCTACCAGACTTGAATAAATATCATGAGGCCTGCTTACTATCTCAGCTTCGGCGTTGGACCCTTCCGATGTATCAAAAACCATGGGTAGATCTGGAGAAAGCTCTTAATTCGCATTTCCCTTAAGCAGACTTAATCTGGGTTCCCAAAGCTTGGCGACCTGTCAATGTCCGGTTACCAAAGACACCAAGAGACTCCCTGGCGGTGTGGGACAAGGTGTTGGAGGCCAGCCCTACAACTATGGTTCCATCTAAATATATCTCTAACTGCAGTCGCTAAGCTAATCCCAGACTTAAACCTTAGTTTATGGACATAGAATGGTATAACCTCACTTACTGATTTACTAGAAGGCCAGGGCTTACTTTCTTTCACGCAAATGAGGGAAAGATTCCACCTTCCTTCCCAGGAATTCTATAAATACCTACAGCTAAGACACTGGTTTAACTTCCTAGACTAGGTTTAACCATTATTTCACCACTACTCTTGCTGTATAAAAAGTTAACAAAAGGAGATAATAAAGTCTGCATTTCCTTCTGGTATCGCTATTCCTCCCCCCCCACCCCATCAGCAAATAAAACTAGAATACAATTGCAGTATGAATCTGACCTCCACCTTGAACTGGACAGGGAACAATGGTAAAACACTTTCACTAACTCGTTTCGAATGTTAAAATGTATAAAACCATACAGAAATGATAAAATTAATCCACAGATTATATCTCACTCCAACTAGACTCCAAAAAATGTGCTCCACCTATTCGAAACTTTGCTGGCAGCAATGTAATATCTTGGGCGACTTGATACATGCATTTTAGAATTGTCCCCTCATACCGCCGTTTTGGGTATAAGTCTTCCAATTAGACAAAAAGGTTACTGCGCAGACTCTCTCTCCTACCCCAGAGGTTGCGTTATTACATCATTATCCCCCCCGTTTCCACAGCATGCTAAGTATGTATTTGTCCACATTTTGATTGCCGCGAGAGCCTCATAGCTCAGTGCTGGAAGTCCTCACAGCCACCTCCAATACAAAAAGTAATTGTCAAGGTGCAATACAGCTTCGATATGGAAACATCGGGGATGCCTTATTCCACTGCCCCCTCATCCCTGATAATGAAATGGTACAATTTGCATGTATTGTTATGGAAGGAGAGGGGGCGCCCCCAGTGCGAGTAGATTCTAATCTGCCTTCCGTACCACTTTCACTTAATGAATCTCCCCAACAGTCTCCATAGAAGCTTTCTCGTGGCCACCGGAAAAGGGTAACTCACAAAATATGAGGGGGTCAACTGTGTCTTTCCTCCTCATGTCTACAATGTAATATTAATGCAGTATTGTTTAATGTGTTCCTCCCCACTATGTACCCCTCCTACCCTTCCCCCCCCCCCCTTTTTTACTTTCTGTACCCCATAATCCTTGAAAAACTAGTAAAATACTATTGAAGTAAAAATAAAAAAAAATAAACTGAAACCAACGAGTATGAATTGGGTATAAATTCTAATGTGGAGAGGTTTGAAAAAAAAAAAAAAAAAAACTAGGTTGAATGCATAGACCAAGTTGCCACTTGTCCCTAATTTCTACTTACAGATAGATGTCCTTTATCAGGCTGTTGAGGCAACAGAGTATTTTCAACATGTATAGACAACTAATCATGTCAACTCTTGCAATGCTCAATTTATGCTCACATTCTGCATGTAAGGAGACCCATAAAGGATCATTTTTATTCGTAATATTTGTTTACAAAAATATTTATAATTTAAACTACAACCTGACTGTACACATCTGTCTACAATAGTGTGCTGTTAGGTATGTGTGCCCTGGAATATATATTTGCTACCAGTGGGATTCCTTTTTCATTTTAGAAATTGTTGAATCCCTGAATATATTCTGAAAGAACACACCATATTATATAGCATATCTGCCTCCCCACTTAGAGTTGAATAATGACTATATCCCTCCACAACAAAGAAGTTTGACAGCACTGGTTTAGATCAACGTTTTGTAATGTAAATTTGATAGACATAGTTAGAAATTACAATATATGTTCTACAAATTTATTATAGTATAGATAAAGTTGGAAATGTAGATAATGTCAACATTGTCCATTTAATTTGTGATTATGTAAGCACACTTGGATATTAATATAACATATTTAAAGATAGTGTCATTTTTACCAGAGTTCTGCAACCATAACTTTGTTTTTTTAGTTTAACATAAATGTTTAGAAATCTCACTAATATCACCCCTACCAACTCCAGCCCCCTTACTCCATTATTAGTACAATTCACGCAGATTGTCTGCTAAATTAAATGAAAGAAATGTCGAGTACCACAGTGTATTATATAATTTGTAAAAAGATGTTCAAATATTTTTTTCACTTCTGTTTTAATTATTGATAGTTATGTGTACTGGTATAATAATGCCAATAATGTCTTGGTTTTGTTGACATTGTTCAATTTCTAACTTGATCCATAAAAGATACATACATAAATACATAGATGTACATTTAATAGTTTCCTTATTTCCAAAGCAATTTACAAAAAGTAGCATAAAAAGTAGCATACAAGATGCAATCACTATTTTCTGTTGTGAGTATATCAGAAACATGTAAACTGCACTTGATGGTGTAAAATCTAGTTGCATCACTAACCGCAATAGTATCCCTATTGTATCTAGCTACAATTTCAATGCAACTGAAGTAAACTGAGAAAAGTGCAAAGGGTAGAGGAATGTCTCCAACAAGAGATGATTCTGTATTGACCAGTTCTGGGGTATCCTGTTTAACAGCCCTTATCCTATATATTTGAGATTAACAGATTTTCCAAGTATGAAAGTTTGGCACAGACATATAAGTGCTTTATAAAAACTAAAACATATAACTTGCCCTCCTTCTTTAACAAACAAATTGTAAGTAAAATATTGACTGCCAGTAAAATGCTTTTTATGTTAAGCATTAAGATGTCATTGTGCAAATACTTGATCTCTCTAAAAACTGTTGTTTTCAATTACCAAAGACATTTAAAGGATCATCAAATGCAGTGGAAACCTTGGTATCGGGTTTTGTTTCAGATGCAGACTGAATTGATTTACTTTTTGGTTTTGTCTTCTTTACATTGGAAACTGATGTTGAAAATATATCATCTGCATGGGAAGAAACACAATGAGTTACTCATATAGCACTGAAATACTTCACAAAGAAAGCAGTCACTATTTTCCAATTTGCAATGTCATTGATTTGCGTGCCAGTCATTTTTACCAGCTGAGCTATACCACTGGGTATTCATGTAATCACTTTTTCTCAGTAGGGTTCTCTCTATAGCGCTTTAGCAGGCGAGCAGAAAACCCTATTCCATGTAGTCTGCCTACAGAATTATTCTGTCTTGGTGCTCTGCTGTTAGCTTAATATTGTTTTCAGTATTTAGTATGCATGCTAGAAATCACTATACATACCCATGTCATCATCAAATATGGACTTGGGCTCCACCTTCTTTTTTGACTTTTTCTCCTTAGGTTTGTGTGTGAGATCAGCAAAGATGTCCATATGATCATCAAACAGATTGGCTTCCGATGCCGTTTTTTTCTCTTTTGGTTTCTTCACTGGTTTTATGGCTTCAGCTGCAAATATGTCATCCTTAAGCATAAATGAGAAAATATACAATTACAAGTTAACCTGTGCATGATACTCATGCATTCTAGTCAAATCAAGCTACTTAAGGTGTTAAAAAGGTTCTTGTCATGCATTTGGGCCATAGCCCAGGCCTCAACCACTCCCCACTGTCACCCCCGGCAACCACCAACCACTCCCAACTGTCACTTATCCTTCAAGAAATATATATATATATTTTTTTTAAATCTTTATAAACACTTTTAACAATTAACAAATTAAATTAACAAATTAAACACATCTTAGTATACCAAATTTCAGCCCTTTCTGAATTTTTTTTTCCACACACACTAAGAATTTAGTAGGTCAGTGTATAACTCCGCTCAGCAGGTGGCGCTGCAGCTTGGTTTTATTTTTTCCACACACAGACAGACTAACACACGCCACTAGACATTTATATTATAGATTATTAGTATCACTGGTAACTTATTGTAAACAAGACTTTACCCGATTTTAGCCCTTGCCCACAGGCGTCAAAACATTGTGCCTGTTCTGAACTTGTAATGCACATGCAAAGAATGTGAAAATTAAATCCCTTCTATTGGGAGTGTCCATATGCATTGTATTCATTCCTGATTTATCTGCATTCAAAGCATGTTACAGCACCTACATAGCCACTAGTGGTTAAGAAGAGCAGTTACACCAGTGTTTTGCTGTTCCCTCCCACTCAACCCATTTAACAGCCCACTAATTTCAATGGAGTTGTATGTTACATGAAGAAACCCAATTTAAATTAATAAATCTACAATTGTTTTCCCCATAACAATCCACCTCTGCCTCCGATCAAAATAATGATAATTCGGGGAGCTGCCCTGATGAGGCCCCAATAAAGTCAGTAAAGATGACACCCGTCTCTTCTCCAGATACAGACATTGTAAAATAAATAAATAAATAAATAAAGTACAACATTTACCTCAAATATATCACTGGTTGTGGGCTTAGCATCTTTTGTTGGAACATCCACTTTCCTCTGAGGTTTCTGAATCCCAAATAGATCATCTTTAGGTTCATTGTCTATTACAGAGGTGGGCTGGAGTGCTTTCTTGGACTTTTCTTTGGCTGACTTAAAAGGGTCATCATTGTTACTATCGCCATCAATCGCCACAACTGGAGATCGCTTTCCTTGATCAAAGACAGACTTTTTGGTAAACTCATTCACAGGAGACTCTTCTTTGTGTTGTCTGGAGACAACTGGGTTGGGCAATAAAGTCTTTGCAAAGAGATCAGAACCAAATAAGTCATTTACATCGGGGGTCAGAGGATTTACTGCAACTTTTGGGTTTGCTCTTGATTGTACATCATTTTCTGAAAAGGACAACTTCATTGTAGACATATTTTCACTTCTATCTGATAGCCAGTTTGATTCACCAAATCCAGCTTTGGGCTTTGTATCGGATGTGGGAGATATTGGTGAAGATTCACTAAGGTCTTCAGTCTCCCCAGAGTCTTGAGAAGCAAGTTTTCTGCCCAGTCGTGTAGGAGGTCTTCTTTTGCCACCAACTTTGACACGAGTCTGATGAGCAAGAAAAGATGCAGAATTACAAGGCTCAGAATATTATAGAAATTGATAAAAAGAAAATCTCACAGGAAAAGAGAAAAAAAATCAGTCGATACTTATACAACAAATTATACAAACAGTACATTAACATTTTTAGCTAAATCTTCATGCCCTGTAAAATCTAGAATCCTCTCCTTAAAATTCTCTTTGTAGTAAGAATGGAATTATTGCAATTTATGTTTTCCTGTCTGCAAGCTGATGGTAATCCTGGAGCAGAAAACTAATGACACATGTACCACAAAGTTAACACCACGATGAGGCTATTTGCTACTACAGCGATTGAAAAGATACACACATATCAAAAATGTATGTCCTATTCACACAGAGCCCCTACCTCTGATATTTATAGAACAGCTTGTTATCCTCAAACAGACTTAGTTTACCGTAATGTGTGTGAGAATCTGTGAACCACCCAACAGCATTGGCTGGGTGAAATGTGACAGAAGCAGCAGTAATGCCCAGCAATATGCACAGTCATATTAGTAATGAATGCCCAACAGTTTCTCAGCAGTAGCACTAGTGCCCAGTAATGAGTCAGCAATAATACCCCTTAATAAGCCACCAGTAGTGGTAGTAAAATTGGCCAGTAATATGCTCGTTAAACATTAGTAAGCCTTTAGCAGTACTACTGCCTAGCAATACGCTATCGGCAGTACTATTGTCCAAGTAACAGTATTAAGTAATATCGCACTGGTAGCTGAAGTGCCCAGCAATATGCCAACAGTAGTAGCAGTGCCTGGTAATATGCCAACTGCTTTTTTCAACAGGTAACAGCGCTGTCCCGTGTAATTTGAAGTGACAGGAGGGTTATGCCATCAGCTTCTAGTTAGTCACTGCTAGTAGGCAATTAGAATCCGGCAACAAATAACCAATGTTATTACAAATGGTAATGCACTATTGCCGATTCTCATCCCTTTCCACTCTCAGAAATCCCATATTTGGCAAAAGGAGGAAACTGTTTCTGCAGCTCCTTACGGGCCACAAGGTTTGTTGGTTACCAGTGCGGTTCCAATGCTTGAAATTAATCATTAAAATCTCATTATATTCAAGAGAATGTAGGCTTTCGATTCAATAACTACCAATAATGTTCAATGAGGCACTTCATGATCAATATTCATGAGGCACTGATTAATTCTCAGGGACAGATTCAATTGTCCACGTGTTTTTTTTAACCGATATTCCGATAAACAGTAGCACAGATTTTTACTCGCACATCTATGGGGTGTGAGCAAAAGTCAGCATTACTTCTGTAAAAAAAACAAAAACAAAAAGTCAAAGTGTCTCGCGGCCGTTCCAGTAGAACCTCATGCAGATTTTTTATTAATTAAATCTGCCCCTTAGACTGTATTTTCATGAAAATGACTTCAGTCTGCAAAATGGCTGCCTATGTGTTTAGGAAACACAACCTCATTCAATAGAGATAAAAGATACCTTGTTAGCACTGTAAAGTGTATCGACTTGAACGGTGGCCTCAAAACTCGCTCCCTCCATACTTTTGTCAACCGTGTCTGAGCTTCGTGTGTTCTCTGCAACTGGTAGTGTTGAAAAGTCAGTTTCTGGAACAACAGTTCTTGCACTGGACAGTTTGGGAACTGCACCTGGTAACAATGCTGCTGGGTTAATGAGCAAATTTGCCTGTAATGAAATAACAACTGCATTAGTTAATGGTATTAACATTTGCTGCACATTTAATGTACGGCTGGTAGTTTTTGTAGGTCTTGCAGTAGTAGTGCAAGTAGCAGTAGTAAAAGATATTTATTGGGAAGTGAATAAGCCGCATGCACTACCCAAAGTCAGCCCAGCCCAGTTTTAAGCACTCGCTAGGGGAGAGAAATTAAACAAAAATCTTAGTTCCCAAAGATGCAATCAGTGGAAAAATCGTGGAGCAAGAGCAGAAGAATATAGGAGATTATATTATTCTAGTATAGGGTTCTATAGTTACTTGTAGTTTTCCAATCCGAGAGGAAGGACTTTTTGTTTTAATTTTTGCCGGATCTGTGGATTTCTGTACAAAATGAAAGTGTATTAAAACAGCAGAATCTTTAGCAACACGTTTTTTCTGGCCAGCCATTATAATATAGATATAAGCAAAGAAAATACCTAGAGAGTGTGTAGGTTTAATGAGTGTTTCATTGATTCTATTCCAGTGACAGCTTCAAATTGTATGCTTTATCTGTGTTGGGTACAAATTTACTATGCAAATAACACTGACACTAATTCCAGTGGATTTATTTTGGGGCCCTCTGGACTGAAAAGCAGAAGATTTCTACAGCCGCAGGACCCGCTTGCATTGCCGTCTTAATGCCGGCACTGCGACTGTCAGCAATTTCACTGTTGACTGTTGGCATTTTATATGTGATGGGGTTTATTTCATGTAGGTATTTAGGCTGTCGGTATGTATTTCTTGTCAGTATTTACAAAGTTAAGTATTTTCGACTTGTCTGTATTTTAACTGTCAGCATTGTAGTGTCAGTATTCTTTGAATAGGAAATCGGATTACCACCCACTTTATCTGTTTAATACTGCCTTCATGGGATATACCCATGCAATTATGTCCCGATTGTGAGGGCACTTCCACCCTGTTTCTATCATACACAACGTTATATTGTGTGACAAGATCTGTTCAGTCATCCATGGAGATACCAGGCCGTACCTTTCACAATTATCTACAACATAGAAATTATATATACATTTCCGAAACACATATTTATAGCTTGGCCTATTTTGTTTTCATTTATCCAGAAAATCATATAAAACATTGTTCATTACAAAGAGGTAAATTAGTGAGTACATCTGTTGAAGGGGTACACAGTGAATGATTGTGGTCAAAAAAAAAAAGATTTTGTATCCAAGCATCAATTGTGAATGCTATTTTTGCTTAATTGAGATTAGGAATATTAAAGCAGATGCGGTGGTCCCCTTTAAATCAGCATCCTAGTGGTATAAGCGGCACTAAGACCATATGTAGAAAGGGTTTGTTTTTTTCAAATTACAAAATTATATAGAAATATTTACCTCTTTCACCACTGGCAATATGTCGGTTTCTTTAGACGTTTCCAAGCCGTCTTTTTTTATGACTGGTTTCTTTTCCTGTACTTTCTAAAGTTGGATAACAAATGGTCAGGTGTGGCAATGATGTATCCTTTGCCTACCTACTGTGTATCTTTTACATTGTAAGTTCAGTTAGGCAAGGCCCTCATTATTTTCTGCTTAAGTATGTTACTGTATGGAAAATATCTAACATGACAACATGCTGTAGATCAATGCTGAACATGAACCAGTAATAAAAATGTACTGTTGACCAGTAGGTTTTTTTTTAAAATTACACATTATTACTTTATGTAATTACTGCAAAAGTAAAAGCAGTAAAACTGCAGTAAAAAATAAAATGAACAATGCACACACTGTAGATGCAAATAGTGTATGGTGTGATCAAATCACCATTACATCAAATTGATAATACCCATATAATCACAAATAAAGGAATTCTCTTGACTCAAACTAATTCCTATTCACAACATTTAAAACTCTTTGTTGAACATAACCACAAAAAACATCACTATAATAAGAACACATTCGTTGGAGCACATCTATTTTGCTCATAAAGTAATGAATCATAAGTTAATTTAACTGGTATATGATCATAATAAGGATCTAGACCCTCATAGAAAACAGCTGGAATGAATGTCTATCCTGTAGGGAGAAATGTCCCAATTAGTAAGCAATCTCTCATGCAGGAAAGGATTAGAACACACCGCTTGGAACTTCTATCCGTTGTGTGGGGATGTATTATTGGCAGATGAAAATATTACATGTCGGACATGAATTCTATTAGAAAACACAAAAATGGAACTGCCTGTAAACACAAGAAGTCTACAGTGAACTGTAAACCACTGGTAAAAATTCCAGGCTTCCTGGTGGTCTCATCCATGACAGTGACTGTACAACAAAAGGTGCCCAAAGTGATAAAGTGTATTGACTTTTAAACAAGTTAAATAATATATTTAACTATTACAGAATTGGCCTATCTTATTTGACTAGGAAACAGAGTTTACAAAGTTTTAAACGAATGGTTTACTACTTTATGTTGATATTAGGTCTTGCTGAATTTATTGTATTTTAACTAACATGCATTGACTTATTCTGTCCCAAACATATAATTTAATTCAAATTCAAGGGTCAGGAAAGTTTGAATTAGGAACTCAGAGCTGACTTTTCATACCCCTGTAACCTGCAGGACGTTATGTTGTTCCGTGTAGAGACATTTTCTTAGTGAATATTGGAGTGATTATTTCAGAATTTCATTTATATGGATATTATATGCTGGATTTTATTCAAATATTAACTTTACTTGTGTATTACAGATAAATACGTACCGGAGGCTTTTTGGGTTTAGCCGTACTAAAGAGATCATCGTCTTCATCATCCCCAAACAATCCTATCCCAGCTGGTAGTTTAGCACTGCTGGGTTTCTCAGGCTGAAATAAAAACAGAGCAGTAAATATCAAAATCAGAGCAGAGAAACAAGATAATACTGGGAAATGTTACATTCTGTAGCTGGTCATTATTGGATACAATGGTATACAAATTACATTTTGAACAGACAAAAGGAAAATTAATATCATGTACATATTACTTACTATTATTATTAGATGTATTTTCTGTCCAAAACATTCACATTACATTTACAATAAAAACAAACCTTACAAATATGTTTTGTTGATGTAAAGTATTATTATACTACACTGTACTGTTTTCCTGGATTGTTTTTTGTTGTTAAACTAGATTTTCCTGCAACAAGATGATATGGTGCCATACTTGTTAAATGTAACATACTTATACCCAACGATATGCTCTCATGATGGGAATTTTAACATCCAGATCAGCAAAACACTGTGACCACTGCAGTCAGTATTGTAACATTACTTGCCATAAACAGCTTGACATGTACTCTAAAGATGGCATCAAACAGGAAAACTACGCCAAAGTCTCCCTTTCACATTTTTATTGTTGACTCACCAATAGACACATTTGTGTAATAAGCATGCATAAATTAAATAACTCCCCATATAAGCAATTTTACATCTCGCATAGAGTTTCAGCAGAAACTGAAACATTTGTATAAAACATCCCATTAGATGAATCTTGTTTTATTAAATACTTTTTAATTGTTAAACCATGTACACTATTTCCAAAGCAGTTATAAGAAAATAGCTTACGGATTTTTTATTGGTGCTGGCAAAGAGATCTACATCTGGATCATTATCCTTCTGTAATTCCTGACTGAAGAGAAGTTCCTCATCTTGGAACACTCCAGTACTCTTCAGATTTGCGGCCTTGTCAAAGGAGTCCTAGCAAGATAAAGAAAAAAAGGGTGGTTACTTTATGTTCAAGAACTTTCCCACCTTCAAGATGGGGGATTGCATGGCCCTTATTCCCCCAGGTTGTGCGTGTAGCTGCTGCAGCAGATCTTTGCTGGGTACAATAGCTGGCTCCATCTAAATTTCATCCAGGACTGCTGGATACCAGGCAGAGGGTTGACTCAGGATACTGGGTTTAACACAGGACAGCCGGGCAATGTGATCTCTTATTTTTAGTACACAGGAATAAAACATATATAAGTGTCTTGAAGGACTAGAGCCATATCTTTAGGAACAGTGGTGTTTATTCTTCAGAAATAGCTCATAAAAGAGTGGTCACACGAAGCACCCACTTTAAGGTAGTAGATGCTATACATATCATACATGGGACTTTGCTGCCACTTATATGCAGTTTACATGCACCTTGGTGTATGGCTTTAGCTGGTTCAGGTTATTATTATTATTATCGTTTATTTATAAGGCGCCACAAGGTTTCCGCAGCGCCATACACAATACAAACAATGGACAGTACAAGGAATAACAGTACAGTACAATAAACGAGTAGTACCAAGACTTTAGAGGCTCCAGGCAAGGCAAATTTATGGAGGTTGGAGCAGAAGAGAAGGTAGTGAGACAGGAGGGAGGAGGTCCCTGCTCATACGAGCTTACATCCTATAGGGAGGGTAGACAGACAGGCACAGAGGATGTCGGAGGAGGGGAGCAAGCGCTCTCCTCTACTGAGGAGGAGTGAAGTGAGGAGAGTGAGCATGGAGAGAGGGTTAGGTGGAAGGCTGGTAGGCAATGCGGAAGAGATGAGTTTTGAGTGCCCGTTTGAAGGAGCACAGGTTAGGGGACAAACGGATGGACTGTGGGAGGTCATTCCAGTACAGGGGGGCAGCTCGGGAGAAGTCTTGTATTCTGGAGTGGGATGAGGTGATCAGAGTGGAGGAGAGGCGACGGTCATTGGCTGAACACAGGGACCGGGCGGGAGTGTGGAGAGGAGATTGGAGATGTAAGGGGCAGTGGAGTGGGAGAGAGCCTTGTATGTGAGGGTAAGAAGTTGAAAAAGGATTCTGTAAGGGAAGGGGAGCCAGTGTAGGGCAAGGCAGAGAGGGGAGGCAGAAGAGGAGTGGCGAGAAAGGAAGATAAGCCTCGCAGCCGCATTGAGTATAGAACGAAGTGGGGCAAGGCGAGAGCGGGGGAGGCCGGTGAGGAGAAGGTTACAGTAGTCCAGCCGGGAAATGATAAGCGCGTGGATAATAGTTTTGGATGCTTCATGAGATAGGAAGGGCCGGATGCGGGCAATGTTGCGAAGTTGGAAGCGACAGGATTGGGCAAGGGATTGAATGTGGGGGGCAAAAGAGAGAGAGGAGTCGAGGGTGACTCCCAGGCAGCAGAGTTGGGGGACAGATGAGATAGTGGAGTTGTTGACAGTGATGGAGAAATCCATGTGGGGTGGGGACTGAGACGGAGGGAAAACAATAAGTTCGGTTTTAGCAATGTAAATTTTAAGAAAGCGTGAGGACATCCAAGAGGAGATGGCAGAGAGGCAGTCAAATACACGAGAGAGGAGGCCGGGGGAAAGATCGGGAGAGGAGATGTAAAGTTGAATATCATCGGCGTATAGGTGATACTGAAGACCGAATGAAGTGATGAGAGCACTGAGGGAGGTAGTGTAGAGTGAGAAGAGTAGAGGGGCAAGAACAGAGCCCTGAGGGACTCCTACAGGGAGGGCGGAGGGGGGAGGGGGGGGGGAATATCCGGAGATGGAAACAGAGAAGGAGCGGTTGGCGAGGTAAGAGGTGAAACCAAGTGAGGACAGAGCCAGAGAGACCGAGAGAGTGAAGGGTCTGCAAGAGGAGGGGGTGGTCAACGGTGTCAAAGGCTGCGGATAGGTCAAGGAGGATAAGGAGGGAGAACTGACCCCTGGATTTAGCAGAGAGGAGATCATTAGTTACGTTGGTGAGTGCGGTTTCGGTGGAGTGGAGGGGGCGGAAACCAGATTGTAGAGGGTCAAGGAGGGAATTGTCTGAGAGGTGACAGGTGAGGCGGCTGCAGACAATTAGATAATTGGCTTGGTCAGTTTAAGGTTTAATTGTCCACTAAACCCCCCAAAAAAACATTACAATTTTCAGATATTAACAATGAAGGAAAAAACAAAACAAAAACATTCTTCTCCAACACATGTGCAAAGGAGAAGGGGGGTCCCAGCTACAGTGATTTATTATTCAGCTCAGTAAATTTGCTCTTTAAAAAGACATAGACAGACATACATACAATATCCACAAAAATAGGAAGAACTGTAATTTTGAAAGTACATAGTTGACACAAAATACTATGTTTTTCCATTTGTGAAGTCCCATTTCTGTTGTCATACAAGCCAACTAGCTCTTTCACACACTTACCGTTTCAGAATGCCTCTTGGTAATTTTAGTTGGAAACTGATCTTCAATATCATTTTCCTCATCCCCAAAAAGACTCAGAACATTTTTACTCTTGCTGTTGGTGTGTTTGGCCGTTAGTAGTGAGGCTGCAAACAGGTCATCTACATCTGGTTCTTGCAGAGGAACTGGTTTTATCTAGTTAGCAAAAGGAAGAAAAACATAGAAATTCTTTAAAATGTTGAGACAGATCAGGAAGCTCAAATTTTATAGTAGGACAACACCGAACCAAGTAGTCAGGAAGTCAATGTGATTAGTCTTTGACAAGATCTCTACAGACTCTAAGCTATTCAGCTATGAGTAACAGAATAACCATTAAATAATACTTACAGAGATCAGCAAAAGAGACATATGTAGGAGGTCCCAGAATAGACTTGCCTAAGATCTATGTGTGTAAAGCATATAGGCCAACATTACTCCATCTTGGAAACCCATGTTTAACTTGACAAACATATGTGCACGGATGTGTGGACAATGCTGCTGTAGAATCAGACCAATCACAAAAAAGTAAAGAATCCAATAAACAAGAATCAACAAATTTCCCTTGCCTATAGCCTTATAAAAAGAAGCTTACAGCCCAGATGGCACTCATTCTTCTTGGATGATTCTAGGTAAACATCTGTGAATGCAATTTGTGATTGAGACTTGAGATGTGAGCTGTAATGTAGTGGATGGTCTCTATTCTATTCTTCATTTTCACTTTGTGCACTTGGTACATTTACCTCCAACTTAGGTAGCCCTATTATCCCAAAATTTATAGCTTGAGAAAGGATGTCTTGTTTTTTTAATATGTGTTATTTTGGGAACTGGAGGCTTTTGTAGATCCGAGACTGCGAGTACCTAATAGATATTTTTACAACAAAGCTGTGTCCACTTTATATGTTAACACAACTCCCTACCCCAAACCCTACTTTTTAGTTTTCAAACACTCTCCCTAACCTTCACTTGCTGGGCTGCTCCAACAGAGGAGCTCATTTGTGTACTTCAAATGCAGCTTTGGACCTGCTGTGCACCTAGATTACCCACGGGGTGCACAGGTTTGTGGGGTAAGATAGCCGACAGTTGGCTTTGCGGAGCAAGATTGTAATGATCTAAAGGGGAGGGGATGGAGAGCGAGCATTTTCAGGAGTGTTTATTGTCCTTGCCACTTCACTGGTTAACACTACTTTTAAAGAGGCAACAATTCCCATGCACAGTGCAGTGGCAAAATAGTCTCTTAATTGCTATTTGTGATTGGTGCTCTGGATCTTCGCCCTGGTCTGTAACAGGAACAAAGGAACACTGGGAAAAAGTAGTCAGTTGGGCTTCATGTTAGGATCATCTTTTCCATGCAGCTTTAATTCAAAGGGGCGTATTCAACTGTCGGCGGAAACGCCGAAATTCCCGCGTTAATACGGTAATTTTCTCGCTGGATTTCAGCTCGCAGCTCCCTGAGCCGCGAGCTGAAATCCAGCTAACTACTAGTAGTTTTTTCGCGGCGCGGAAAACAAACAATTGAATATGCCCCAAAGTATGTTGCCATTTTATCCATAATTGTTTTTACTTTACCGCATTTGTTTTTTGCAGGACATGTGGGACTTTATCCTCCGAGGCTTGGACTGGTGCATTAGTTTCAGGTTTTTTACCGTCAAATAAGGACACCTTTTCGTTTTCTACTTTCACAGAAACTGATACATTTGACTGTTCCTGTTATAAGAAAGAAAATAGATTCTAAAATGAGAATATCTTACATGCTTAGATATTGGGCATGTTTAAATTATAGAACAAGTGAAATTATAGAATTGGACAGCACAGTCCCAATCAACATAATAAATAAATAAATCTGTGACCAAACGGGTAATCAGCAATAGGCTTTGTTTAAGTCCAATCCTATAGCTGATCCCAAGAACAGTCCAAAAATCCTGGAATTTTATTAGCTTAAACTTAAGTATTCTATAAAATTCCCATTATTCCCTTTTGACACTTACCGAAGGCTGACCTATTGATGTCGTTGGGGTTACTCCTGATGCAAACGGAGGCTCTTTGCGGTTTTCGTCTTCCTCAAACAATAGAGAAACACGATGATGCTTCTGCTGACTACAAAGAACATAAAATGTTACGGACACCATACTTTACCACATGTGTGACGAGGCTGAATTCATATTATTTGAAACTGAATGTCAAGACAGTAAGGCCAAACTAAGTTTTTAACCACTTATATCCATTTGGGTGCCAAGTGCAATATGACTGTATTTGAATTAACAGTTAATATAAGTCTATTAGGCACCTTAATATCAGAAAAGTAAGAATGCAAGGTATCGACTTCCAGTGGCAAAATGACAGGTGTATCCAGAACATACTAGTGTACATTGGAACCCTTTGCATGGATGATGTTAAAGAATAATTACATGCAAAGCTGAAAATTCAGTTTTGGGTGGAATATAAAAAAAAAAAGTTACAGTGCATCCGGAAAGTATTCACAGCACTTCACTTGTTTCCACATTTTGGTATATTACAGCCTTATTGCAAAATGGAATAAATTCCCTTTTTCTCTCCAAATTCTACACACAATACCCCATAATGACAATGTGAAAAAGTTTTTTTTTTGAGATTGTTGCAAACTCAGTAGATTAGACATGATTTGCAAAGGCACACACCTGTCTATATAAGGTCCCACACTTTACAATGCATGTCAGAGCACAAACCAATCATGAAGTCAAAGGAATTGTCTGTAGACCTCAGAGACAGGATTGTCTCGATGCACAAATCTGGGGAAGGATACAAAAAAATATATCTTTGAAGGTCCCAATGAGCACAGTGACCTCCATCATCCGTAAATGAAAGAAGTTCGGAACCACCAGGACTCTACCTAGATCTGGCGGGCCGTCTAAACTGAGCGATTGAAGGAGAAGGGCTCTAGTCAGTGAGGTGACCAAGAAGCCGATGGTTACTCTGTCAGAGTTACCGCATTCCTCTGTGGAGAGAGGAGAACCTTCCAGAAGGACAACCATCTCTGCAGCAATCCACCAATCAGGCCTGTATAGTAGAGTGGCCAGATGGAATCCACATCTTAGTAAAAAGCACATGGCAGGCCACCTGACGTTTGCCAAAATGCACCTAAAGGACTCTCAGACCATGAGAAACAAAATTCTCTGGTATGATGAGATAAAGATTGAACTCTGGTGTGAATGACAGGCATCATGTTTGTAGGAAACTAGGCACCGCTCATCACCAGGCGAATACCATCCCTACAGTGAAGCATGGTGGTGGCAGCATCATGCTGTGGGGATGTTTTTCAGCGGCAGGAACTGGGAGACTAGTCAACATAGAGGGAAAGATGATGCAGCAATGTACAGAGACATCCTGGATGAAAACCTGCTCCAGAGCGCTCTTGACCTCAGACTGGGGTGACGGTTCAACTTTCAGCAGGACAACGATCCTAATCACACAGCCAAGATATCAAAGGAGTGGCTTTAGGACAACTCTGTGAATGTCCTTGAGTGGCCCAGCCAGAGCCCAGACTTGAATCCGATTGAACATATCTGGAGATCTGAAAATGGCTGTGCACTGAGAGGTGCTGCAAAGAGGAATGGGCGAAACTGCCCAAAGATAGGTGTGCCAAGCTTGTGGCTTCATTCAAAAATACTTGAGGCTGTAATTCCTGCCAAAGGTGCATCAACAAAGTATTGAGCAAAGGCTGTGAATACTTATGTACATGTGTTTTCTTAGTTTTTATTTTTAATAAATTTGCAACAATCTCAAAAAAACTTTGTCACGTTGTCATTATGAGGTATTGTGTGTAGAATTTTGAGGGAAAAAAGGAATGTATTCCATTTTGAAATAAGGCTGTAACATAACAAAATGTGGAAAAAGAGAAGCTCTGTGAATACTTTCCGGATGCACTGTATACCCAATACAAAAAGGTTTATTTATCTGGGGTGTGCTGACATCTAGCATGTGGCCATCGCTGCTCTACTGTATATTTCAGGAGTCAAAAATGACCAGATTGGTAGGAGTGAAAGAAGTCCAGCTATGTGTGACCAGCACCATTGCTCATGTCAACCTTATCTTTTTTCAGACAAGTAGTGTGTTGTGCACTGTAGGAGCCCAAGGAGCTGCGGAAAATGTGTACAGAAAATCAAGGGACCTGCTGTGTATTAATCCCCACACACCAGGTAGGTAAACTTTGGAGAGGAGTTTTTAGTTTGCCATATTCCACACAAAACAGAAAATGATCCTTTAAGGATGCTGTTCGTCACACTTGAAAGGAAGTTGGAGAAGGACAATCATTTCAATGGTATAGTCCTTTCTATTTTAGTATACAAGTGATTAAAACCACCTCAAGACATCCCAGGATAGAAAGAGAAAACATGAAATAAAACAAAAAAAACAAAAAACAAAACAGAACACACACACCACTTAATACTTCAATCCCATTAAAGTTATGTTTATGTAGTAAAAGAACAGGATCTTTAAACATGAAAAAGATTTAAAAAAATCTTTACCTGTCTTTTGTAATTGCAAATAGGTCATCATCACCATCACTAAATAAGCTAGACTTCTTTTCACTCCTTTCTTCCTTTGGCTTAGGTGGTACAGATGCATCTTTCTTACTTTTCTCAACTGGTTTTATGTTGTTTGATACAGTGGCAGGATCCTGCAAAATGTAAAGTACATAAAATGAAAGCTTGGAACCCTTTTAGTGTAATGATTTAGGTCAGCCACTGCCGCGGCGTTGTCTGAACCTTTATGGCCCTTCCTCGCAAAAACTTCTGCCCTGCGACTAGAATGTTGAGAACTACTTTGAGTCTCTTGAACTCTGGTAATAACAGCGCTTGCTGACAAGTGTCGAACATCTGGTTGGATTTCCTGTAGTTGATAATTTACCAGTATCTCCAAAACTGGTGTCCTTCCCAGATTGGAACATAACTCGCCCTTTATGTCCATGGACAACATGAACTCATTCCGTTCCATGATGCAGATGAGTGACCTCAAGGATTCCATCTTGAATCAGTCTATCCGCAACTGCAAGTTTAGGGATTTCAAGTTCAGAATAGGTTGAAAGGAACAGTCAGGGTTCTGGACCAGAAAGAGATTTGAATAAAGACCCAAACCTTGCTGTTCCGGGACGAAAATAACTACGCAAACTTAAATAAGGGACTGAATGACTTCTTTTAGGGCAACATGTTTTGCCCTGTCTCAAGAAAGACCCCTGGTGAAAAAGTGGTTGGGCCTGGAGATCTATTATGTATCCCTTGCTGCCAATGTCTCTTACCTAGGTCATGTGCGGTGGAATTGTACCACCAGTCCCTGAAGAGAAGAATAGCATCCAACCACAGGTTTTCCCAGGTGGGCAGTCTGCTGGTCCATGTACTTAGATGCTGGATGTTTTGTCAACCAGGCCTGTCCAACTTTCTGCATCCCTTCATGGGTAAGAGAACGGATCTCTTGCATTCCCGAAGAGAAGACGAAACCTATGACCTTTAAGCCTGGAAGCATTAGCACTGAGGAGGGAACTCTCCCTCCACCAAGTCCAATCATTTTATCCAGTATGGAACTGAACAGAGAAACTCTTGGGTTCTTTTGGGCTCTCTGTAAGCCTCACAGGTCCAAAGCCAGAGGGCATACATGCCGCAATTGTTGAGGCTGAAATTCTAGCCTTAATGAGCCCCATATTAATGAATTCTTCCCCAAGAAACTTAGAGGCCTCCCAAATATTCTCCACCAGGGTAAGCAACACTGATTCAGATCTGTCATATTCCAGACCCTCTGCCAAATGACTCACCTATTTCCCCACTTTCTTATTGACCCAAGCTGAAGCTAAGCTGGGTCTAAGTGAGGCCGCAGTGTAAACGGTTTTAAGGGTGGCTTCAATTTTCCTATCCACTCTATCCCACAGGGTAGCAATATACGGAATAAGAATAGTGGTGGTTTTGGAGAGGCAAGCTACTAGACCATCCAACTTGGGTGGGGATTCCATTTTTCCTTTATCCTAATGGCATGCACCAATTCATCCACTCCCTTCTTCTTGTAGGAATCCTTGACAAAATCCAAGGAAATCTCCAAGAAATAGGATAACTGAAATAAACCATGCACTGACTTGGTTGAGCTCGGAGACCAGGCTGGCTCATCAGGCGTGTTAAGTGCAGAACCCAAAGGGTCCTGGGAGAGAGGTTTAGGAAAGGAAATTATGCTTCTTGGGTCTGACAGAGATGGGAGCGTCCACAATCTGTTCCTTGTGGCACGCAGAGATTTATGTCAGCTCTGAAAGTCTGCCATCTCAGTGGGCTGACTCACAGACGAATGTGGCCGCTGGTCCTCCACCTCATATGCCGTGCACAGGGCATCCGCCTAAAATGGGCACAAGGCAACTTGGAGTGACAGTACCCCAATACCTCACCACTGTCTCTTGTGGGGCGATCGTCTAGCTGGAAAACACCTAGGGGTATATTTACTAAACTGCGGGTTTGAAAAAGTGGAGATGTTGCCTATAGCAAACAATCAGATTCTAGCTGTCATTTTGTAGAATGTACTAAATAAATGACAGCTAGAATCTGATTGGTTGCTATAGGCAACATCTCCACTTTTTCAAACCCGCAGTTTAGTAAATCTAGTCCCTAGGGTTTGCAGCCCCTTAGCCTCCCTATGCCTAGTGTTGGACTGCCATGTAGGCGGCCACCACCTGAACCTTCCTGAAACAGTGACCCTACCTCCCCTACCCAGACCGGAACTACCATACAATTAACTGCTAATCCTAGGCCTGTGGTGCTGGAAGTACGGTGATCCCGGGCACTACGTGTAGCGATCCCTCAGTGGGAGTGGGCTGCTGGCAGCAGGAGGAGCCAATCACAGCACCTGAACAACGTGCTCCATGGAGCAAATAAAGAATGGGAACAGAGGGGGAGGAGCTTCAGTTTTGCTGTTAAATTTGACAGTGGGCAATACTCCAGTCACTGCACTGTATTTCCCAGTGTTGGACTTTCCCTCATGAATGAAAGAGACACATACATGATTTCAATTCATTATTGCTGACGATCATAAAATTGCCCCTCAAAAAGTTTTGTGGCATTTTGTTTTCTTATTATTCCATTTGCAATTATGACAATACAATGCTAGACACATTAGACACCTTGGATAAGTACAGCAATAGCGTTTTACTACACATGACAGACTCCCCTTTCAAGAGAACTACACCTAGTGTCAATAAAAGACTAGAATCATCTCATAAATACCACAATAAATATTACCTCCTCGTCACTGCTAAACAGGCCTGATTTTTGCATTTTTACTGGTGCAGGTATTGTAGATTGTTGAACTGGTTTTGCAGCAATAGTTGGCTTCTTCTCTGTTACAGCACCAAACAAATCCTAAAAATAGCAAGTTGAATAACTGAACAAATTTTCATACAGAGAAACGTCACAAATTCTTCCTTTATTTAAGAAATGTAAACAAACATGTTTTTTTTTTTTGTTCGCATTATTAGTGCCATCAATATTTTCAAAAGCTAAAAAAACAGAAGTATGGCTTCCCATTGCAACATCAGCCCCTTAAGTAGTCAACCAGAACTAGCTAGCATTGGGAAAGACATGCAGGTTTGAGTTACCCCCAATCAAAATTAAAGTTGACTCAGCATGTGACAGGAAGTTTTGTTCTAATCTTTATGCTTGGTTGTGGTGAACTGCACAATGGTCATGGGTCTTAGGTGACCCCTTAGACCAGTGGATTCCAAACTTTTTCAGTTCAAGGCACCCTTAGGGTCTCCCAAAAATTTTCAAGGCACCCCTAAGCCAAAATAATTACCAAGTAGTCCCCCGCCTTGCTTACCACTGATCCTGGCCGAGGCACCCCTGTGAGATCTCCAAGGCACCCCAGGGAGAAACATGAAACCTTCCTTAAAAACAGCACACACGCATTTTTCATGAATGTGCCATGAATTTAATT
Source organism: Mixophyes fleayi (assembly GCF_038048845.1). Taxonomy (NCBI): domain Eukaryota; kingdom Metazoa; phylum Chordata; class Amphibia; order Anura; family Limnodynastidae; genus Mixophyes; species Mixophyes fleayi. Next base: position 53,418,485 of record NC_134407.1, read on the forward strand.
GAGAGTCTTCGTGATTTCATGACAAACATCAAAACCGCACATGTATTTTTTGTGGTTGATGCCTGTGCAAATGTTTGTTCAAAAGTCAATAAATATGGTCATCAGTATGCAGCTAAAATTTTTTATATGGAGGGGACTTCTACAACTGCTGAATAGTAAGTAATTAGGAATTCACTTTCACCAACTTTATAGGTAGATACACAAAGATGTCAGAAAGTCACAGCAGTCAGACAATATTTATAGTGTCTACCTAAAAGTTTTAAAAGAGATTAGGTGGTAATATCATACAGCCATATTTAAAAGTTTGTATATAGCTGAGGGAACCAGTTTAAAAATAAATGCATCATAAAACATGCATTTTAAATCATGGCCATGTACAAAAAAGTTACATAATACTAGCTAGAATGGTATAACAGAAGTGTGGACTGAATCAGGGTACATTGTGTAAGTGGTTCTAAAATCACAAACAAACAGCAGAGAATTATTTTATAGCACTCATGAACAATTAGCCATGCGTCCATTAAATAATATTTTTTAAATCTTATATTAGTGAACTATTTCAGGGGTGAAAACATTGCTGCTGCTCGAATGGAGTTGTTAAACTAGCTGGCACAGGGAAAGTTTCAGAAGTTCATAGCAAAAAAAACAACAACAAAAAACAAAACAAAACACACACACACAAACAACTTACTTCATCTTCATCATCAAATAGAGACAGAGATTTACTGGTCTTGGTCGTTGGCAACGTTGCCGTTTTAGACTTGCCGGCACTTTGACTTGGCAAAAATAAATCTGACTTTAAGCAAACAAACAAAACAAAAGCTTTAAAAAAAAATATCTAAAAAACAACAAAAAATACTCTAGAAGCAATTATATATGTAAAAGTCTACATGCCACAATACTAAACTATATACGGAGTAGTCGGACCGCTAATTAATTCACATGTGTAGCCAAATTGGACACAGATCCGTTAAATCATTTTCTCCTAGGCTATTGGGACATAGACATTGGGGTTATGTTTCACCCTTACAGGCAGAAAAACTCTTCTATAACCCTCTTCCTTCTCCTTATTTTACCGCTAGCTCAGAAAAGAGATAAGAACTAGAAGAGGTGCAAAGTTAAAAAGAAACAGAGCTGGGTGGACCAGGAATGCATGAGGGCGTTCAATTACAGCTTAGTCCATTGGGTGGACTTTTGTTGCAACTGTCCCACTGGTAAAGGGATCGTCTACACAGATCTTCAAAGGCTGTGCTGGCAGTGGGTTTACCCAATCTACATCTCGAGGTGCCTCGTCACGGTCACCACGACCTGGATTCTGTTCATGACAAGAGTTTCTACTTTTGAGATGACCGTCATGTTCATGCAGTGAAAGTCCCAAAGGGGAGAACTGTTCCCTCCTCTATGCAGATTCCCCTGAATATCCGGTGGGTCTATATAGGAGCCCCTGGTTAGAATGCTGGTGACTTCACATTGGGCCCATTGGATCAGAATACTAATTCTAATCATGTGGTGTCTGTGGTGGAGAGGTCTTTTGGCTTAACACAGTCCTTCTCCCTTGAACACACTCCGGCCGAAGACTGTGACCCGTGTATTCCAACCGATTTCCCGAAGAATATTCTCGGCGAGGGAACCAAGACCCCAGTATATCTCAACCCATGGTTCGAGAAGATACAGGATGAGGGCTAGTAAGGAGAGTGTGGGACGGACCAGCATGTCTGGCTAGGGATGTTGATCTGTTGTGGTATTCCGAGTAGTAGAGTCGGTACAGAGTCAAGTAGGCTCCAACCCAAGCACTTGACCCCTGCTGGAAGCAAGGTCTTTGGGTGCCTCCTATTATAAAGAAAATCAGCCCCCACCCCCCCCCAGCAATGGTACATTATCAGATCAACCACCCTGGAGGGGTCGGATGGCAAATTCTCTCTCCGAGACAGTTTATTCAGAATCTCCATCGAGAGGGGGGTACTCTCTCCTATGGGATACTATTTAATGTATGTCAGTTTCTGGTCTTGTGGCCCTCAACCATTTACAGACAGACAAAGAAATGAGGTTGTGTTCTGCGTCTCCCAAAACTCCAACAGTGGTAAGCCCTAGGGAGCAGCGTTTCCCCAATGTCCGATACCTGCGCTGCCTACATCTCCTATGCCCTGACGACCCAGCAATGAGTCAGGGCCGGGATGTGTTTATGTGGAGCATTAGATATGTCTGCCGTAAGCACCGGATCTCAGTGGTACAATACTTCAACGCTGAAAGGGATAAGGGTCAGTGTTATGAGCCTTATGCATAATTTTTTTTGGAAAGAACCTAGGCTTGGTGGCTTGCCACAACCAGATCCACAAGCATTTGTACCAGAATCCTCCATACTTTTCTTCAGGGACAGGCCCAAGGGGACCCCTGACACTTATGTTCGTGGAGTCAGTGTTGACCAGGAACCAGGTCAACCGGGTTAAGGCCTCTCCTTACCATGGAGCGATCCGGTTCTCCTGGAAGGACCCCCGCTGCTATGTGATCAAGCAGGTCCAGATCCACATCTAATTTTGGGACCGTTACCTCTCCACTTTGGAGTGAAGTACAGTAATGGTAAGGGCCCCGGCACTAGCTTATATCTCCGCTGGGCCACAAGTAGCTGAACATGTGTTGCTACTGACTGTGTCTGCTCAATTGCGCACACTGATAAAAACCCCTCAGGGATTCTCCCCCTTCTACAGCGGTATCTGTCAAAACCGGCTGTCCTGCGGTGCTCTTATAGTAAACCCGCATCAACCTCTTGCTCCAATTCTCTGTGGCCAAACACGTGATCCCCAGTCCACCCTCCGCCTCCGTGGGGGAATGGCTGATCCGAATTGGAAATGGCCGTGCACATTTTTAGTGGTCAGCTCTCTCTGCCTAATGGCAGCACACGACATCTAGTGTGGTTCTGAGTGACAGCAGTCAGATAGAAAACCGTTGTCACTGCTTGCAACTGCAAAAGCAGTTTCTCTATGGCGAGTCCTGTAAGCCTCCTGTGGAAGCTGGGACCCGGTAATGGAATACTTTCCATTTCTAAGTTTAAGAAAAGAGATAAAATAAAATAAAATCTAATATCAGCAAAAGATAGCTACAGAGCAGCCATAGTAAGCCCAACTCCTTGGGCACTTAAAACACACTGAGGCTAGGAGGGTTTGCAGAGGAAAAGAGTTCAGGCAGCAAGTATAAACAAATTTATTAACTTGTTAAGTGCCAACTCCCAGGCTCCCCACATACAACCCATGGTGGCAGTGTCTCCCAGATAGGCTGAATGAGAAAAGGAAAAAAAAAAGGACTTTTTTGATATGATGTCCGCTGACCAAGACTAATTAGAGGATTCTGCGTGATACAAATTTACTCCTCAGTCTTCTTGTCCAAGGAGGCCATATCAGAGAAAGGAATTGAGGTCCTCCAATTTAGTCGTAAGGCTAGACAGTCCAATACTGGTAAGGCTTCCCAAAGCTTTAAGATACAGGCCATTAGCCTAAATGGCAGGGAAGGAGGATGCTTGCGCTTTGAAAGATCAGTGGAGGATTAGATCTAGTATGTGACCCAGATAGGCTCAGAGATGGAAACGGAGGATGTGCTCTGTTCCTCCACCGCTGGTATTGGGAAGCATAATAATGAGCCAAAGACTGGGCTAAGGAACAGCTCCAGTTAGGCTCAGGCATGGCATAGAGGATTTGACAGCACCCCATGACCTGTAGGCGAGGCATAGACCCAGTGTCTGTGTAACCTATTGCTAAAGGAGAAATGCCTTTATAAATACAATTATCTGCAGATAAGGTTGCCAGCAGAACTTATGCATTTCCTTATTTTATAAAGTACTAGAAAACACAAATGGTTTAAAACATAAAACCAAATACTGTATTTACCAGTTAAGAAAAGGGGAGAAATATAGGAGTTGATGCTAGGCAAGACTTGTTGGATGCCTACCTTTAATTCTCTTTAGGACTCTTTATTTTCTACTGGTAGTTATTGTTGTTTATACTGTATAAGAATATTTTTACGTGCATTTGATTTCTCATGTTTAGAATTTTTATATTTTGTTAGATGTAATACTCAAGAAGAAAAAAATGACTATGCAACTAGGGAAGCTTTCTATATTACCATTATTACATTTATTTATATAGTACCACTAATTCCGCAGCGCTGTACAGAGAACTCACTCACATCAGTCCCTGCCCCATTGGGGCTATATCAATTATTACCCAACTGTAATCCCATCTATATGTATTTCCCAGTAAAAATAAACAATGGGTAATGAAATATTTAGAAGGAGGGCATATTCATTCACAATGCCGAGAGCAGTGTTGACTTAAGTGCAGCACAGAATACATTCAAAGCTTCTCTTGTGAACACATACCTCTGAATCGTCTTCATCAGAGAAGAGACCTCTAATTTGCTTCCTGGCTGAAGGTTCAGGCAGTTTAGATGTTTCTGTAGGCATTTGTACATTCTTGGGAAAAAAAATATTATATTTAATTTTTGTGATATATAGAACATAAGCACAATAAAACTTATATTAAATGTTCTGTTACAGAAAAGGAATGATTTGTATGTATTAAAATCTCCATGTGGTAGTTTCCAAAACGATTCATAAAAACAAATGATTATGAGTAAAGGAGGAACTCCAACTATTAAGTATGTTTCTAGGAGCAAATTAGTAACATTGCCCATACCGTGATCAAGACCATTCAAAATAGAATTAAATTACAACAATGATTAGAGGTACTTTTCAATCCCTTTTTCAGGTTTAGAGTGCATTGTGCCATGTGAAATTTCATAATAAAAAGAGGATTTTTATACTCACGATAAATCTGTTTCTCTGATTCCATCTTGGGGATACTGCTAACATGGGATTGTGTGAGGGGGAGGAGTTTGGCACTTAACTAGTTAAATCTGTTAATGTATGCTGCTGACAAACCCCTCCCCCTCCACAACCCCACTGTAGCATTCAGTTTAAGTATAAAGTCCCAAGGAAGGGGAGTTAATCAACCAAAGACCAAACAGCAGAAGGGAGGGAACGTAGGGTCCCCCCGAATGGAATCAGAGAAACAGATTTATAGCGAGTATAAATATCCTCTTTCATCCTATCTGCGGGACACTGCAACCATGGGGACTTTCTAGAGCAGCCCCCTTAAGGGAGGGACTGCTCTGACAGCCCGGCACGTAGACCACTACTGGCGCCTGCCGACGCAAAGACATTGAATTGGTAAAATTTAGTAAAGGTATGGACCGAGGACCAGGTGGCTGCTCTGCATAACTGGTCCGCCAAGGCCCCCATTTCCTGCAGCCCAAGACGCACCCACAGAACGGGTAGAATGGGCAACAATACAATCTGGTCGGTTAGCATTGATATAAGCCTGCTTAATAGTCGACGTAAGCCATCTAGCAATAGATTGCTTGGAGACCGGCCAACCACATATTGAAAAGTAAAATAAACTAAGAATCTGTGCGACAAATCTTTGATGTCTTATGGACAGATTCGGAGAGCTCTGATTACATCCAGAAATTCCATAGATCCTGCTCCAGACACTTGTGGATCGTCCGTGAACACCGGAAACCACTGAGAATCTAAACAAAATTGTGAACAGAAATGGCGCTATTGGTAAACAATCCAGATACTATTATAAATGGAATTCAATGTCCATATATTTTCAGTTTTTGGTAATTTTCATATCCTTGGTGTATCCACTCCTCTTTATTCAGTGTGCTTCTCTGTATTTTTGTGGTCCCAACTGAACTAAGTGGGGCCATCGTTCCAGAGGTTGAAGGGAGTACCACAGCAACCGCTGGAATTTCTGTGGGTTTAGAAAGCAGTTGTACAAATGTGGTAAACCCGTGCGTCAGGGCAGCCGCCCACGCTGGTATTTCAGTTATAGTTAGGGCGTTAGTCTATGCCTCCGCTACCATGGGAGCCCCACCGCAGTCAGTACAAAGCGCCCCCGGGTCCTGCTGCTAAATGGGTAATTTAACTTTACACTTGAAGTATAATATTTAGCATGAGGTGCTTTACCCTTGTCAGACATTTTAAGGTAACAGAGTATAGCAATAAAATGTAATACAGGCAATCACACAAGAAATAGACAGAAGATACTAACTAATCTATGACAGAAGTCAAAAGATAGTATCCCTGTAGAGGCTATATGTGAAAGCAAAAGGATTTATGCAAGTAATATTATACTAATATATATGCATGAATAAGTTTTCTAATTCACCTCTATCTATTAATAGTGAGTATTGAAAAAAGCTTTTGGTACTTAGCCTTCCCAAGGCTAAGCTGTAGCAGGAGAAGTCTATCAGCAGCTCTGCATATTCCTCAGAAGGAGCTGATGCTTTTCCTGAGGAGATCTTGGCACCTTGGGAGAGTCCAATATTCCTCTGCAGGTGGGGGAGCTCTATTATACTAGCTCTCCCCGTCCTGCATTTGCTCCATTTTTGCAGGGTAATGATGTTAAGGGCAATTTACTGCTTATCTATAAGCATTAATCGCCTCTACTTTTTTTTCCTGGCCCCTGCAGATGAATACCATGTTTCCTTCCCTCCTCTTCTGAGAAGGGGACTTGGAACAGTCCATCATGTCAGCTTCCGACTGCGAGGATAACCGCTGCCATCTGCCTTTGTGGCAGCGCCGGTAACCTGTAGCGATCAGTGTGACAGCGGCTTATATAAGCCGCCTGTCAGCACTGTATAGAAGCCAGCACAAAAGTTAAAAAAGCATCTGTCTGCTGTCAGTGAGAGCCGTCCGGCTCTCAACGACAGCTGCTTCTTCAACTAACGAGTGCGCTCTGTAAGAGTACAGAGCACACCTCTGTTTAAAAATAAAAAGAATAAAAGTAAAATAAAACATTTAAAGCAAGAAAAAATAAAAATAAAAAAATAAATAAAAAATTACTGCCTAGCTCAGTGAGCCCAACTCCCTTGGGCACTCAACAGAAACTGGAGGCTACAGGGGGGTTGCAGAGGGGAGGGGTTTGTCAGCAGCATACATTAACAAAGTTAACTAGTTAAGTGCCAAACTCTACTTCCCCTCACACAACCCCATGTTAGCAGTGTCCCCCAGATAGGATGAAAGAGAAAATACCCTTGCATTACCGTCTTATACTTTCTAACTATTCAGATTTTGGCGGGACAGTTCAGATTTTGGTGGACTATCTCAGTGTCCTAATAGTCAGGACTTCTGTCCTGATCACAGGTAATGTTAGCAGGTGTTGTTCTTTTGGTCTAGGTAGAGAGGATGGGGCAGCCTAGGGCTTCAGAAGCAGGTCCCCCTTTTGAGGTGCCCCAATTTACAAAATGGGAGATATTGCAGCATGAGTTTTTCATTCTAATTTGGGTGGTTTTAAACACAGCACTTTTATGTTAAAAGTGAGGAGTTAGAAATAATTTGTTTATTTTCAGGTTACTTTTCATCACAATACTACTGCAGATGGAACAAAGCCTTACAGCGTGATCCAGCGCTTGCCAAAATTAAATATGCCAGATCGCACTGTAGTAACCATTCTATACCGCTCCAAAGGGGTCCTGCATAGCGCAGTTACAACTGGTCATCACAATCAGCATTCTTAGTTACAGACACCTAGTTGCACTGTAAGTTAAAGTTAACTTTGCTTCATCGGAATTTCAAACAAGCCTATGTTGTCTTGCACTGACAACCTCAATAGACTTGCATGCAGAATATACTTACTCGGTCATCAGCGACAGCCCACTTCTTTATAACCTCTATGTGGAAAACTACATTCCCTGTCAATCATGTTGCAGAAAAACGTAACAGTGATTTTAATAATATCCATGTTAAAAAATGCAGAGGCTGCATATCCAGCATAGAATAGTATTAATATTTTGTAATTTGTAATAGCTAAAAATTGCCTTTAAAAATCATGCCATGATACACCCCATTTGTCTTTCTTTCAGAGTGGCACACCTCAAGCCTCCATAACAAACCAATCTTAACTGCAAGTTGTTGCTTAATTATAATAAGTAGCCAATAAAAATGCTTTCAAATTCGCACCTTCTTTTCCGGGATTGTAGGTTTAGGGGCCTCTGTCTCTCTTGATTTTTTACTTGTTGCAGAATTGTGATCATTAAATAAGTCATCGTCATCAGCAAACAGATCAGAGGCTTCTTTGGCTTTCCCTAAGAGTCAAAATGCATTTTTTAGAACAGTATTAACAAGTGTAGAACTTAAACTATGTACTGAAAGTGATTAAACCATCATTGACATATTGCAAAACAGATGTTTTTGAACCTAACAAATTTGCACTGTAGATTTACACAGCTTACATGTTGCTATAGATTAGAGATCTACTAATTGACACAAATACTATATGGAAAATGTCCCGTAACTTATTATTATTGTTTATTTGTTAGGCGCCACAAGATTCCCGCGGCGCCGTACACAGTGCAAACAGACTGTACAGGGTGAAACAGTACAGAATAAACACAAAGTAATAATACTTCAGAAACTCTAGGCAGGCAAATTCAGTAAAGACAGAGCGGAAGAACAGGTGTGGAGACAGGAGGGAAAGAGAGCCCAGCTCATACGAGCTTACATCCTAAGGGAGGGCAAACAAAATCAGGCACAAAACTTAAAGTATGTATCATTAAGCCTCATTCATTAATGCAAAAAAGTTCAGGGCAAGTGCCTTTTGTGACATTATGTGCTTACTTTTTTTTTTTTTGCAAATACACTGATGTTACAGGTAAGCCTTTGTTGTGTGCTTTGTCTGCACGTTGCAAGTTTCACCGTTTGATGAGAGGAGAGTTTCTTGCAGAGTGCAGATTAAACACATGAGTGTTGCAAAAGAAAAAACAGGTATCTGCCCTCCCTCTAAGAATGTGAGGTGGCTCCCAGGAACCTTTTTGCACTTGTTTGGGCTGATACACACTGGAAGATGATTTATTAGCCCCTTTTTTCTGGACTTTTTTTTACCATTCATTTGGGCATCATTCCATATAGGATTCAGTATATTGGCAGTTAATGAGTTGGATCTCCTTTTTAATACGCAATTTATGCCTTAGAATATTATGTATAGAGATGTCAGGTTGAGTGATCACTCTATGTTTATTTGTGCCTAAGTTTTCATTACATTTGCTTATAAAGCACCATTGTTAAATTCAGTTTATTTCCTACATCAATTCAGGCACCTGGGAACGCTCGCCCCTTCTATACTATAAACACATTAATGTGTCTGCTTTTGCAACTACATGCAAAAATTTGCTTTGCATGAGGAGATTATTAAAATAAGACACGTGAACACAGGCACAATTATGGAAGAATTCCCTACTGTCTGTTTTCTCCAGACAAAAAGCCACACAAAATTCTGTTAATATAAAAGAATGTTGCATACCTCTAGGTTCCGCTGTAGCTGATCCACCAAAGATCTCGTCATCATCGCCAAACAATCCTGCGTTATTCGGAGGCTGTGGAGCAGCATCTGTAGGAGTTGGAAGTTTCCTTTTATCCTTGTCTGCCAACACTGAGGAGTTAATGACATCCTCTGCACCTATAGCAAAAACAGTACTTAAAGTATGCAAGATACCATTGATTATTTTCATATGTTACAAAAAAAAAAAAAAAAAAAAAAGTTGAACTCATACTCTGCTGCCACATGAGTACAATGTACAATTTCCCACAACTCAAAGGAATCTTGGTGATGTTATTCTGACGTCATCAGGTTTCCTAGCACCTACCCTGCCCCAATTGCAGAAGTGCTAAGGAAGTGCGCATTTACAGCTTTGTGATTCAGCAATCGGCGGGTCAGAAACATGGGTCATGCTATGAATACCAGTCATAAAGGGCCATAATGTTGTCACTCTGCCTACACAGGCGACAGGGGCTTTTATCCAGCCAAAATAAATATAAGCCAATGTGATTGTATTAAACCCTAAAAGCTACAAGTTCCAAAGACAATTAAGGATTGTATGCTCAAACTTTACCAATGTACCATTAAGATCACATATATTATATGAAAAAGAGTTTCCATTGAAAAGATATCATAATCTAAACCAATAAATCTCAAAAGGCAATTCCCAAACCATAGCAACAATGGAGATATTCACCACCTGTCAATCCTGCAGTCATACAGCCCTTACTGACAGCATACGCCTTAATAATTGATCAGACAAGGACTATATTCAGATCTATGAAATTCCACAGAATGCCAATTCGAAACTCAAGTGTCAATGTACCGAAGCCAAGATTTGGGGACCAGTGCAAAAATATACTTAAAACATCTCCTCAAATCTATGAGAGCTAAGATAACCCATCTGTGATAAGTCAGTTATCTCTTTCAAATATGTCCCTAAGCATTTGGAAAGACTGTTCAGAAAATTATTATTTGTATTTTGCGATCCACAGAATACATAACATTGAGCTTATTCCATACCGAGAAAAAGGGAAACCCCTCCATAGGGTGGCTTCTTTTTCACATCCGATGGCAATGGTTCTGGGAGTATAGGAACAGACATAGAAAAGTTAAACAAAACAGAAACTAAATGATGAGAGATGTCAGATGTAATAAAATACTCTGGTGAAAGTGATAGCAACTGGACATAATTTTAATGAATGAAACTACATTCATGAAACATTAGTTTTACATAAGTCCCTCAACACAGACTTTACTACCTGGCTTTGCAACAACAGGTGGTTCTGTTGGCTTGTATTCCTTGCCATGGACGTCAGAGAAAAGGTCACCCTGTGGCCAAATGAAAAATAGATAAGAAATAGAATATGGCTGCACGGACCTATAAAAATGATGAAATCCAGGGGAAAAGGTTCTCAGCATATAATGTGTAGTTCACAAATTACAAGAATTGTGGTTACAGGATTTGTCAAGTTTTTAATGTATAATGGGACTAGATGTATTTTATTACATTAGATGTATTACTAGATGTAATAAACCAACCTCTTCCTCATCGTCATCAAAAAGCCCCTTTCCTCCACTGAAAAGACCTCCTTTATTGCCAAAGAAATCTTCATCTGTAAGCTTGGGTGGCTTAAAAATATCATCCTCTTCATCTTATTTAAAAAAATAAAATAAAAAAAAAAGGAGAAATAGTGAAAATAAAATGAAGGTATAAGAACATAAAGTGTTACTACTTTAGATCTCTCCTGTACAATTACATTCAGGTTTATTAATACTTTATATGACTACTTGGAATAAACTTAACAAACAAATCGCTATATACAGGTTCAGAAGAAAAGCAAACTAAATACGTTCTTAGTCAAGATTTGATGCTGCACTTGTACACACAAAATTCTCAATGTCCAAAGGTTACAACAGATGTATTTAGAAGTTACTACACAGACCAGCATACCATCAGAGGGAAGTTTTCTAGCTTCTCTTTTCTCTTTTTTGCTTTTGACTTCCAAAGATGAAATGGCTGAAATAAAAATCAACATTAGAAAGTTATTTTTGGACAATGGCAATAAAACAGATAGTAAATTAGCAAGTATGTCCAGAAAATAGATGTTGGGCTCCCATTTCATTTCTATCTATTGCAGAACTAGTGCCAAGAATGAGAAGGTCTAATTTCTCACTATAGTATTTAAACCAGCAATTATTAGTTAGTCACCAGATTCACTTTCTCTTATTATTTTTCTCAAGACCGTCTTACATGACTGAACAAAATCAAAACTGGTAGATGAGACTTGTTCAACAGACACCAGACTTCTCTGTACTTACATGACTGATCCGATTCAAGCCTTTTTGGAACTTCCACTTGTATCCGTGCCGCCAATTCATCAGCAAACGATTTTGTTCTTGTCTTTGTCTAAAGGCAAATCCAATAAACATTCAATCATCAGCACTGTGTATTTATATTTTTCCCCTATGTGGCTGCAAGGAGAATTCTGGTATGTTGTTAGGGAGGCATCATGATGATGCTAAACTTTCAACACATAGGACAGTGTCAGAATTACATCGAGCACCACTTTATCCATCTTATATTTATTCGTTACAAGTAAAATGTCCTCTTACTAAAGTGCGGTTTAGAAACGATATGACATCTTCTCTCAGATTACTGCTCTTTGCAGGAGCAATTTACCAAACAATTTACAGCCCTGGGATAAGTGCTATGAATGGAGAGTTTAATTTCTGTAGCATTCATCTGTAGCAAAGTATGGTCAGCTGCTATGAAAACCTACGTGAATAAAGCTTCTTACTAATCTGCAATGTATGCTGTCCCACTCCCTGGAACTGGAGAGTGATGTGTTCAAAAATAAAATGTAATAAAAAAATAAAAATACGTGTCCTGGGTTTTGAATAGGATTTGTCACCTTGTACTTCCAACCTAGTGATGAGGTCCCTATCCTGGCCCCTCTTGATGCAGTATGGGGAGGGTTTCAGTAAAACAACTACACTCTACAAAGGAAGGCACATATACTTGTTTTACACATGTGTACTTAAGCATTATAGGGGATTATCTCAACTCAGTTTGTAGTAAAATATAATCTACATGCTGTAATAAAACATCAGCCCTAGTTGTAACATTTTGATTTAAACACATTAGTAGAGTACCTGTTTACATGTATTAAGTTAGAAATTTTGATAAAAAAAAACTATATGCCACACAAGTGATGGAAATGAAACATTTTGATGTCGCAACCAGGTCTTACAGATTTATCATTTTCCTCCTCTTCCTCTTTGTCTGAATCACCAAACAGGTCAGAGCCATTGTCTTCGTCCTCATCACTCAGGGCTGTGCGCTGGTGAAAGAGATAGAACCATAAAGTATTATATTAAAAGTGAGCCAGTTGGGCTATGGGAAATTAACAAGAACTAGATATAATGGGATGGAATGGGGTATTACTTATTGAAAAGATTACCGTTTTGTTTTTTAAAATAGGGTTTAAAAAATAAAAAATGTCCTCCAACCCTCTATTCACCCAGGATATGAGCCATTGCAGTGTGCACAAAATACTAAACAGTATATGTGGGCAATTCTCTCTGCCCTATGTCACGTTTTCTGACTGCTCTCCAGGTAACATTAAGGTAAGGTGATGCACTTACTTACAACAAGAAGCCATTAACATTTTCTTTAACAGAAAAAAATGCAATTGCTATTCAATAGCAAACTTAACTTTCTTTGTATCCTTCAATCAGAAGTAAACAATGTGTGACAGTGAGTTTGAGAATTCAGTTGAGGAACCGTAATAACCAGGCATCATCTAACAATATTAAAGGTGCTTAACCCCATTAGCTATTCTGTGCCTTCAGATGGCTGGAGGATAAAAGTCCATTAAATGTAACACATAAACAAAGGAAAAATGTGCTTACTCCAAACTATATGAATTAGGCACAGGCTTGGTAAAATAATGATGTATTTAACCACTTAATGATCAATGGGCTTTAAACCTGAAAATTTTTTAAATTTACACTATTGTTTCAGATTAATGAAGAATAAACTTTTGACTCCAGGAAGCGTGCTATACTTTAATGCGTATGCCCCTACTGAACATAACATGCTCTTGCAAATCCCCGATCTGCAGCTCCAAGCTTATAGGGCAAGTGCAAGTTAACACTAAATTCTGCTTTATCAGCCTTAAAGCAATGAAGATTTTTTGTGGCCGACAATTGTACTCACTTACGGCCAATTCTAAATAAAACCCTAAAGGGCATATTCAATTGATGGCGGGATCGCCGAAAATCCCGGGCTCCAAAAATATTACCGTTAATACGGAATCCAGCGAGTAAATTACCATATTAACGGTTTTTACGCGCAGGATTACCGTTTTAACGGTAATATTTTTGGAGCGCGGGATTTTCGGCGATCCCGCCGTCAATTGAATATGCCCCTAAGTGTGCAGATTTAAAAGCTGGGAAGATCTGGAATCCGCTGAGCTAGTGGGGAGTGGTGGAGTAATCGCCCCAAAATATAGAGAATATAGGATTTGTACTCTCTTGTGCGAAGGCATCACAGTAGGATGTAGCTCCTACGTTTCGGCAGGTTAAGCGACAGATTTTTAAACAACACTAAATTGTATTTATATTTGTAAATAGTCATTAGCAGTAATATTATATAAAGATATATGAACTAAATATTCTGACAAGTGTTCACTTTCAAGTTTACCTGCAAAGTTTAGGAGTGCTAATGATTGGTGCATAATGGATTCCTATGGGAATCTTCATTAAGTACAAACTACACAATGCTACTCAAAGGACTGTTAAAAGTAAGATGTACAAGATTTTCTCAATCTTTTTAAAAGGCGTTATGGAACTTGCAGACATGGACATTGCATAACAGTGAGTGAGAGGTTTCTCACCAATTTTTTCTCTTCCTCTGAATTGTTGCCAAAGTCCTCTTCCGAGTCCTGTTATTGAAAATGATAGATGACAAAAACATCTCCAGATAGTTATACATAATAAGTATGAAAAAAACATGACAAAAATCACGTCATGGGTTGATCCTCCCTCCTTTCAGAGTGGAGTCACTGCTATCACACTGTTTCCTACTCTTGCTTTCTAAGTTACCAGAAAATAATCATTGTGAAATATAGAATTACAGTAACTGAGCATTGTGCAAGGAGGGTGGAGAAACCCTTTGCACTTTCAAAATAAAAGTGAACACTTAAATCTGTCCCTCAATAAAAGAAGTGTTTAAATGGAACAACAGAAAGTTACTTAAAAAGTCAACAAAACAAAAATACCTTTGTAAATCATATTTACATGAAATAAAGAAAACCAGTCAACAGAATTACATTTCTTTTTAAAATGCTGACTCCAATCATACATAATTTTACACAGCATATTAACAGTTATTATTGTGATCACAAAACTGAATGACTGCTTAAGCCAGGCCTGTCCAACCTGCGGCCCTCCAGGTGTTGTGAAACTACAAGCCCCAGCTTGCTTTCCCAGTAGACAACCAGTTGATAGCTGGAAGGGCATGCTGGGACTTGTAGTTTCCCAACACCTCGAGGGCCGCAGGTTGGACAGGCCTGGCTTAAGCGAAGGGCTACATAGTAATGACACACAATTCCTTCTTTTCCTGTAAATGTATTTGTAAGTTATAAAACATCTTAACTGCAACAAGCTATTAAACCTTTAAACAATATAGACTAGAATAATATGAGACTATTAAATTATTATCCCTAGTGTTCCGCTATACAGTAACGGAAATAGTGCAGTTATAGACAAGGGGAAAAAAAACAGAAGATGTTTTACCTCATCATTCTCTTTATCATCTTCTTCCTCACTGTCAATTACACTTCCCCTGTCATTGTCTACAGACCCTTCTGTTGTAATAGAAATGTATACATGAAAACTCACTTAAAGGAACAACTGTTTCAAAAATGCAAGACTTAATTGTAAGAAAGATATAATAACAGCAGGACACTACGAAATGAAAACAAATAATTTTTTTTAAAAAGCTATCTGCAATTTCTATTTCAACATAAAGCATTCTATGGGGCATATTCAATTCTTGGCGCTCTTACGGCGCACGCACTATTACCGTTATTACGGTTGTTTTCTCGCTGGATTTCAGCTCAAAGCTCAGGGAGCTGCGAGCTGAAATACCGTGATAACGGTAATAGTTTTAACTCCGTGGGGAAACTAAAGAATTGAATATGCCCCTATGAATATTGTCCACTGAAACCTTTGGAGGTCATAACTGAAGTAAACATTATGATCAGAAATTAAGTGCAAACTCTGTAGTTACATTTTTATAAAGAATTGAACAACAGCTACTCCTTGAAACAAGATGCTGCAACAAAAATACTTTCTACTATTAAGTTCTCTGGTGTAAAGCTTGATAATACAAGCGATCTCCGTACTGATTCAAAGACTCATTGTCCTTGTGTTATTATTTTCCACAAAGTATGGTCTCCCCGTGTTTTCGTGGGTGTCCCCTGGGTGCTCAAGTTTCCTCCCACACTCGGCTGCTATTAAATTGACCTTAGTGTGTGTCTGAGTGTGTGTGTTAAGACATTTATACTGTAAGCTCCAATGGGGCAGGGACTGATGCGAGCGAGTTCTCTGTACAGCGCTACGGATATAGTGGCGCTATATAAATAGCTGAAGATGATTGTCCAAACAATCACACATAATATAAACCTTGCAAAATGCTTATAATTTACAATTGCAAATTTCTATCAGTATAGCTGGTCCCCTTACCCTATTATTATTATTATTATTATTATTACCATTTATTTATATAGCGCCACTAATTCCGCAGCGCTGTACAGAGAACTCACTCACAACAGTTCATGCCCCATTGGGGCTTACAATATAAATTCCCTAAGACACAGACACACAGACAGACTAGGATCAATTTTGTTAACCTACTAGTATGTTTTTTGGAGTGAGGGAGGAAACTGGAGCAGCCACACAGATAAGGCCATGGTCGGGAATTGAACTCTTGACCCCAGTGCTGTAAGGCAGAAGTGCTAACTTCAGGCTGGCTTAACCCTGGTCAACATGTCCCTGTAAAAATGTATATAATGGGCCAAAAGCCCCAAAGTAAATCTTTATAACATCTTCATTACCTTTAAGTGTTTTTGTGTAACAGATCTTTTAAAACCTATTTTTGGCGAAAATTGGCACTAATACTAAAGCTACCGATTGTTCCTAAGAAACTTCTTTACCTATTGTAATCCTGTGACGAGCCAGATAAAAGATAACACTCTTAACATTCCCAAACTGTCCCGTGTTGAGCCCAACATCCTAAGGCAAGACTCTACCATGCAGTCCTGATCTAAACTAAGTAGTCAGAAGAAGATTACCAGAGTAACCAATAAAGAGGTGCTGTAGCAGCTACACATAGCATACAGAAGTAAGCTGGTGAAGGAGCTGGTGAACGAGCATAGTGATGGCAGCTACTATTCTGTTGCAGCTAAGGGTATCGGTATCACGTTGGCGTGCAGTAGACACAGCCTATGAGTGTCTGGTTTTGCCAAGCAGCTCTAGTTAGAGGGATTGGTCATGGCATGTTACTGGCGGTAAGTAAAACCCCAAACAAATAATCTGTTAAACCCCAACAATGAGAATTACACAATAAGAAAAAAAACAAACAAACAAACATGCAGATTCAATAATAAAGTTATTATAATCGAGTTATGAGCTCATAGGAAACTAGTAGTAGTTATAAAATACCTTCACTTGATATGTCCCCAAGGCCCACATCCTCTTGCTGCATGAATAATTGTGAGCCGATTAAATAAGGCAGAGGTCGGTCTATATAAAGATCCTGCAAATAAATAGGTTTCCAGTCTGTTACTCAATAGTCTCAGAAACACACAATATGTTCAGTTAATGCTGCTAATCCAACACCAATAACACAAATGTGAGTAAGTGAAGGACTATCCGTTTTCTTACAATAAGGCATCCCTGTGGTATTGCGAAGAAAACTTTCACAGAACAGTCACAAACAACAGAAGTTTGCAGATCAATGTATGGCTAATTGGTGTAGGTATCTATAGGTAGAGCACTGCTAAAAAGCAATCTGTAACTGAACTCCAAAGATCAGTGCTATCATTTCCCATTAGACTATAACAAGATAATCTCTGAATTTGCCTCATCTCTATTGTTATTGCTTTTTTGTAAAAACCCAAACTTTTATGTAACAGTTTTTAAGTGTCATATATATATATCATGTTCATATTATATGTACCTATTCAATTCATTGCCACATTTCAGTGCAAGGTATCTTTATTCCAACCTTTCACAAGTTAGTTAGCTTAGAATGTTACAATGTCCACAAAGCATGCAACGTATTGTTATAATAAGATTTTTTAATATAGCACCCAAATGCAGGAAACAATAAATGTAAAAAAAACCAAAACAACATCGCTATGATGGGAACATATTGTAATAAGAAAAAAAAGAGAAAAGAAAAATCAGATTATGAGCATTGTTTATGTATAAAGCGGTAATACTGAACTGAAAAAAGGTGCACTAAAGCTACCCATTTACCTTCGGTTCCAAAATAATTTCAACCCTTTCATTTGCTTCTTCCTCTTCGGAATCAGAGTTTCCTGCCTTGATATCAAGTTGTTCAAATGCCGTTTCCAGCACTTGTAATCCATAATTTACAGCTTCCTGGATTTTTGGAATTAATTCTGCTTCCTTTTGCTCTCGGGTTTTCTCCTTTAAAATGGCAAAATAATAATAATAATAATAATAAAAAATTCAGGCAACAGAAGTAAGTGTAGCTCAGAGTGGATATTGGGACAGTTGTGAGGGTGCATTAGTATGCATAATATAGATGGGAGTAGAGTACGCTCTAATAAAAAGATCCATCTCTTCTTATTCTGTATACACGAGCACATGTACAGTATCAGTTCTCTTTTGTTGTATACTGGACTTAATTCACTGTCTCCATAAAAGATATCTACCCAAAAATTACTCCACTAGAGAACACAACAGAAATGACACTGCATATTTATTTATTCATAGAAGTATAGCAGATACTTAAAATTACATTTAGCATACAGGACATACAACTGCCAATATGACCCCTATTCAGGTGGGGGGAGGCTATCTTAGGGAAGAAAGGCAATTAGGGGTGAAATAATACATATTTCAAGATGAAATCTACCTGTTCAGGTTTCTCTCCAGGGTCCGACTTTACAATATGTTCTTCAATTTCTTCATCATACACTCTCTAAAAATAAAATGTTAAAATGAAATGTTCTACTGATATTAACTGTTCTAAAGCTGCAAAATCCAAATATCAGCACATAGTGGGCAGCATAGTGGCTAAGCGGTTAGTACTTCTGCCTCACAGCAATGGGGTCAGGTCATGAGTTCAATTCCCAACCATGGCCTTATCTGTGTGGAGCTTGTATGTTCTCCCTGTGTTTGCGTGGGTTTCCTCCCACACTCCAAAAACATACAGGTAGGTTGATTGGTTGCTATCCAATTGACACTAGTCTGTGTGTGTGTTTGTTAGGGAATTCCAAGTCCTTGCCCCAAGTTCCAATGGGGCAAGGACTGATGGGAGTTCTCTGTACAGCGCTGCGGAATTATATTTATATAAATAAATGGCGATTATGATGATGATAGATTGGTAAACATTTATAGTTTTACTACCAAATGATTGTCATCCACTATCCTTTGTACTTTAAAAATGTTATTGATATGGGATGGTCATTCCAATCCATATCATATTTAAAAGCGGGTTTCCTTATTCACATGATTTTTAGTTATTGCTTAAATTACTACTGCTTTCTAGCTTCCTTTAGTGTTCATGTAGTTATATAATCATCAGATGCTATTTCTGTTCCCATAGAATAGTAATAGACAACCGGATACACTTCAGAACCACTAAGGTCAACCCTCTAACCTTCAAAATGGTCACATATTACCTTTAATGTCAGTAAACAGTTAAAACAGCACATTTAATCAAAGAATGAGACAAGACAATCTATAAAAAACCCAAAGCTTACAATAAAAGGAAAAAGGAGCTGTGGGCTGCAGTTGAAGGCTCGGAGGGCCACATGCTGCGCTAGAGCCACCTGTAGCCCATCGCTGCCCTAGGATATGGCAAAGTTCTGCTGCAATCTCTGCATTGGGTACAACTGTATCTAGTAAGCAGCTTTGTGTGCATCTCAGGGCAATGAAAAAAACTCTGCCTGATTATATAAATACATGGCTCAAAAGCTCTGTAGAAAGCTAAGAGAAAAAGCAATGCATTTACTAAAAGCTAAAAGAGGGTATGAACAAGCCAATCAATGAAAGTCATATTAAGGTGGAAGCCACTTATGTATTTTTTTTTTCAAATTATAAAAGTTAGTGTGTGGTGCTTACTTGTTAAGATCCTTGTGACTCCACTGTTTGTCTTTTAGCTATGCTAATTTAGATTTCAGCATGTTGCCCAGCGTCAGAGAAGATGTCACTAGCAACGTAATGATATACTAGTGCTATTTTCATAATTTTCATGTGTGTTTGCCTTATGCAAATATTAAGATAATAATGTATAGGAATAGTAATCCTGTCCCAACGCCTAAAAAAAGTGGTACTAATTTTACATGCTTGATTTATCTCACCTTACAGTGTCATGTTTTTATCTTTGTCCTATAATCCTGCTACTTTGTTTTGCATGGTACTATTGTGTATTCCTTTATATTTTCACCGAATCTGCTAAAATTCTACAATATGCTTTTGGTCAAGTTCATATGTAAATTTGAATGAATACATTTAAAATAAACCACAAAGGATTTGCAGTTTAAAATAGGTTAATAACACCTTCCCACATAAATGGAATGGCATACAAATGCAATATTTGCACTGTAAACGCCAGCAGAAGGCTCTTTCACCACTTTTTGTTATTTATAAAAGGGTTAACGTTTGAGAAAGAAATCAAAGATTTCTCAAACATCAACCTTATTTTCGTTGCTCGCTGCTGTCCCCATAGACCTCTATGGTGACAGCAGCATTTGTTAATTTATTAAGCTGTAAAAAGGACATCTCAGAAATACCATAACTAGTTACTTTCAATGGGATCAAGCTGAAGCCTCTCTTTCGAATATGCACAGCGCTTTCTCCATTTGATGGAAGCTTTAGGCTGCCAGTGAATAGGGAAAATGTTTCATGGAGGAGGGGGTCAACACCAGGGGGTAAATGTATCATCCTCCAATTTTTTCAACTTGCCGGAAATCGTCGACTTTGCATTGAAAATTTAAAGCCGCGATGGCTTGTAAAGGCAAGTTTGCCTTTACAAGCCATTGCCGCTTTAAATTTTCAATGCAAAGTCACCGATTTCCGTTGAGTTGAAAAAAACCGGAGGATGATACATTTACCCCCTGGGCTGCTTTGGGAGTAAATAGTAAATTGCAGCAGTGCTTCTTTATTTACCGCTGCAATCTGCAGGGTACATATTGTGGGCTACCGCTTTGGGGTCATACATAGTCCCCTAAGAGCTATACATTGTAAATAAGAGCTTTATTATAACAGAAGGTATTCACATTCTGTGTAATAATGCTTGTTATTATAACCAATGATATATGATATAGTTAACACCTTCTGGTTGATATGTAAAAGTAGGTTCTTACCATTTATTAAACTGTAACACAGATTAATATTTTAATCATGTTACGTAGATTTAGTGAAAGCACCAGCAATTTTTTTTTAAACTAATATATACAACGCTCATTAGAACTACTACAACTAATTAAAAAAAAAACTTTAAATGTTAAATGCTTTTTGGCTAATGGCATGAATTGCTATGCAATTAATTCACCAAGAGAAAAAGTATAGTGACTTACATTTTCTATAAACTGGGTATTGGACAACATAAGGAAATCATTGAAGATATTGTGTAACCTGCACTCAGTGGTTTTTGCCTCACGGACCAGTCCATCTAGTTGTTTTTCAATATCATGGGTTCTTGACATGGTCTGGTGAGAAAATTCTCTGAGAAAATTCAGAAGCTAAAACAAAATAAAAAAATCATTGTTAATGTAGTTGAATTAAGTAGCAAAGGCCAACACAATTAAGAAAAGTCTAGGAGAAGTAAAATCACCATTTTTATCACTAACTCTGTAAATGTCAGATTAAGATTTGCTCTCAATAAGCATAAACAGCCAAATATTAGTACACTCTGACAGTAATAAGGGATTCTGGGTTCAAGTTTAGTTTTTCGGTAATCCACTTTCTCAGTGTGAATTTAAGGTGAATATTTCTAAATAGTCCCCATTACTTCACATCTTGGACTGCACCGATCTAAAGAAACTATCAAGAAGCGACACTGAGAGACAAACGCGGTTACAGTACACTCTTACACTCACCCCAGCATCGGCCCCAAGAGACCATTTCTGGCTGCTCCTCCTGATCTCTTCCAAGGACCATGGTCTCTCCCACACTGGCTCATCTGCCGCAGAGCTCATAGGGCCGTTCATTACTAATCCTTCGGGAACCACGGCGCTTATTAGTCGGCCTTCAGCTAGCTAACGAAACAGACTAGATAACCGTCAGCAGACAGTCGGGGCTTAACAACGTTATATCCCAAGGAAGAGAGTGAAGTTTTGCATTTCTGGCTGTCTGTCTAGATTGACACAGGCGCCATGTTGGAGCTCAGCTCAGGTGACAGGAGTCATGTGACATGACCGGATAATGCCATTTGTATGGCGGTGGGCGAGAAGCTTGTACAGGGGAGATTCCCACTGCGAGTTACAAGCTTGGCAGTGTATTGTGCTCGGTACCACGAAGTAATTACATTTATTTACACTGTATTACAGCCCCGTTAGAGGGACAACATAGGAAATTTCAACTATTGAAAATTTTCTAAATTACCTCGTTTTATAAAATTGGGAAATGAGGATTACCAGGGCTTTTTGTAAATTAGCTTATTTCTCATGGTATTTTTTCGTGAACGTTTTGCATATATGGTAAATACAATTGGTTTTGAGATCTGTTAGGGGAGGCTGTACATATATGGCGTTAATATACTGTACTTGTCCAGATACTTTCTGACACTGTTGTCCACATGATCTAAGTTATTGCATTTACAAGCAAACCTATGACATTAGGGGGTATATTTATTAAACTGCGGGTTTGAAGAAGTGGAGATGTTGCCTATAGCAACCAATAAGATTATAGCTATTATTTATTTAGTACATGCTACAAAATGATAGCTAGAATCTGATTAGTTGCTATAGGCAACGTCTCCACTTTTTCAAATCTGTAGTTTAGTAAATATACCCCTAAGGGGGGGGTATTCAATTGTCAGCGAGTTATTTCTTTAGAGCGTGTTAAGTCATTTTAACGCTGTTTTTCATAATTTTCGAGCTGGTTAACTTTAGCCGCAATTCAATTCCATTCTTTTAAAACTTTTTATTTAAAGAGGAGACAACAGGAACAGTACAGACAACAATTTTGACAAGAAAGAACTTAATATTCAAGGTACATCCTCTAAGTTTTATACTTTTATATCGGATGGGAGGGTGAGAAGGGAAGGGAGGAGAGGGAGGGGGGGTAGAAAGGCACAAATATTATCAACAATATTGCTAATGAGTAAATAGGCACGCAAAATTGGAACATTGCTAGGAAAGACTTAGACACATAGTTACAATGACTGCCCAAAAAATCAGAAACATACAGGTATTACTCACCAGCCGCGCACCATATCCAGCCTGGGGGAGTCCAGAGGCGGCCCAAAAGCTATGTTCCATCTGCAGGAGGAGGAGCCGTATTGGATTAGCAGCTACGGCTTTCTAGAAAGTACCACGGGGCCCACACCTTATCGAAGTTATATGATTTGTCATGGAGGTAGCACGTTATACTCTCCATGCTTGCGACATGTCTTATGTATGACCGTAACTCCTGCATAGAGGGAGCTCTAGGGTCTTTCCAGTGCTTTGCTATTAAGGATTTAGCAGCTGCCAGAATGTGGGAGATTAGCTTGTTAGAAGGCGCGCTCTCGTCAGGTATAGGGCGAGAGAGAAGGAATGACCAGGGATCCTTACTTATCTGTTGTTCTGATACAGAGTTTATGAGTGTAAGAACCATGTTCCAGAAAGGAACTATGCGAGGGCAGGTCCACCATATATGTAGCATCGTACCTCTCTGGCCACATTCCCGCCAGCAGCTCGGAGTGGCCGTAGGAAACATTCCAGACAACTTATCAGGAGTATAGTACCACCTATAGTACACTTTATAGGCAGTTTCCTT
This sequence comes from Mixophyes fleayi, assembly GCF_038048845.1. Taxonomy (NCBI): domain Eukaryota; kingdom Metazoa; phylum Chordata; class Amphibia; order Anura; family Limnodynastidae; genus Mixophyes; species Mixophyes fleayi. Next base: position 53,442,103 of record NC_134407.1, read on the forward strand.
AATTAGTGTGGAGATCGAGCTCTTGGCAATCCCCTCCCTGACCTCTTCCCAGCATAGATCGTCTGGAGGAGGGCCCAAGTCATTTTTCCAATCCCGCTCATGTCGGCCTGGAGTATCAAAAGTATAATCTATGAGCCAATTATAGATCAGGGAGATCATCCCTTTGGTGAGAGGTGAGTGTAAACACATGTACTCAAAGGAGGTCGGGGCCCGGAGAGCCTCCTGGGGGGGCAGAGACATGGCGAAGTGTCGAACCTGGAAGTACTCAAAAAAGAGCAGACGAAACGGTTCAAATTTATGATGGAGTTCTGACATAGAAGCCCAAGTTTGATTAACCACCAGGTCCGAAACCACCCGTAATCCCGCCTTTATCCAGAGCTTAAATTGCTTGGTTGAATTGCCAGGAGGGAAGTGTGGGTTGCGCCAAAGTGGAGTCAAAGGTGAAATAGGGGAGGACAATTTATATTTGACCCGGCATGAGTCCCAAAGGAATAAGCAGAATTTAAGAGATTGAAGAGAGGAGGCCGCTGGCGGTCTATCTATATTGGCCATACCCCAGAGTGATGCCATGGAGGGGACCCCAACATAGTGGGTCTCCAGGTCCACCCAAGCTATGGACTGGTAAGGTGCACAAGTTACCGCCACCTGGGTCAAATGAGATGCCAAATAATAAAATGTAATGTCTGGATAACCCCTACCTCCCCGAGCCCTGGGCTTCTTAAGCACTGCTATCGAAATTCAAGGGGGCTTGGCTCGCCATATAAACTTTAGAAAAGAGGAATGCAAATCCCTAAACACAAAGTCGGGAACCTTCACTGGAAGAGTCTGGAAAAGATACAGAAGTTTAGGGACCAAGTTCATCTTGATAGCAATAATCCTCCCCAGCCACGATATGATATAGCTCTTCCAAATCTCCAAGTCCTGTTTGATTTTTGACAGGAGGGGGGGAAGTTCTCCCGATACAATCTCTCATAGGATGAGGTGATATAAACTCCAAGATATTTGATCTTATTTGGCTGCCAACGTAGTGTAAAATTAGTCTGTAAACTGGACCTAAGGGAAGGGGAAGTGTGAAGGAGCATGGCCTCAGATTTAGAAAAATTTATTTTATAGCCAGACAGTAGGCCATATTCATCGATAAGTTTATATAGGGCGGGTAGAGACTCCTGAGGATTCGTCAGAGAGAGAAGTATGTCATCTGCGAAAAGAGATACCTTGAATTCCCGCGGTCCCACTGTCACACCTGAGATTGATGTCGACTGTCTGATCATCGCCGCCAGGGGTTCTATCACTAGAGCAAAAATTAAGGGCAAAAGGGGGCAGCCCTGTCTCGTCCCGTTGGAAAGGGAGAGAGGGTCGGAAAGAGATCCATTGACCAGAACCCTAGCTGAGGGAGAGTTATAGAGGGCAGATACCCCGGTCAGAAATTCAGCTGTGAAGCCGTACGCCTTCAGAGCTAGGGTCATAAATTCCCAGGAAATCCGATCTAACGCCTTCTCGGCATCCAGTGAGAGCATCATGGCCGGGAGGCACCTTTGATTAATTATTTGAACAAGGTCGATCGCACGGCGAGTGTTATCCCTGGCCTGGCGACCCGGGATGAAACCCACTTGGTCATAATGGATTAGACCCGGAAGGACTCTATTCAGACGAGTAGCCAGGATCTTTGCGTATAGCTTAATGTCAACATTGAGAAGGGAGATGGGACGGTAGCTTGCACAGTCCCTAGGGTCTTTCCCCTCCTTATGTATAACTACAATACGCGCCTCTAACATTGATTTCGGAAAGGGTTCACCATGTAAGACAGCATTGAACAAGGAGCGGAGGTGGGGAACCAATGTCTGGGAAAATCTTTTATAGTAGGCTGCGGAGAAGCCATCGGGCCCTGGGGCCTTGGAGGTCTTTTGGGCCTTGATAACTGCTAGTATTTCCTCCGACGTAATCTCCTCATTTAATTGTTGGACTAGACTGTTGGAAAGGGTAGGGAGGTTCGCTTGCCTCAGGAAAGCTGCTATCGTGTCCGCAGGAGGGGCATTCCCGGGGTTTAGAGCATCCAAGTTGTACAGTGTAGAATAAAATTTCTGAAACTCTCGCCCTATCTGATCAGGACGGTAAATAGGTAAGCCGGAAGGAGACTTCAGGGACATGACGTTGTTTTGAGATCTCTGGGCCCTCAGACGGGAAGCTAGTATTCTGTCAGCTTTATCTCCCTTTTCGTAAAACGTCTGCCTCAGCCGTTTCAAGGCCGAGGCAGTGGATTCAGAGAGAAGGAGGTTCAAATCAGATCTCGCCTTTAGAATTTTGGCCAGTACCTCTTCATCTGGAGGTAGCTTATGCTGTCTCTCCAAAGTCTGGAGTTGGATAGTTAGTGACGCACGTTTGGAAGTGGCCAACTTCTTACGGCGCGAGGCCATACTAATAAGATGGCCTCGCACCACTGCCTTGTGGGCTTCCCAGAGGGTCATGGAGGAAGTATCAGGGAGGTCATTAAAGAGAAAATACTTGTCAAGGAGGGTCCGGAGCTCCAAAATAAGTGACTGATCATGGAGAATGGAGTCATTAATGCGCCACGAGGCGGGACGAGGACGGGGTACTATGTCTGATAGGTCAGCTGAGATAGGAGAGTGGTCAGACCAAACCATCGGGTGTATGTGAGCTGCCCTGAGTCTTAAAGACAAATCGTGGCTGAGGAAGACCATGTCTATTCGTGAGTAGGTACCATGAACCGGGGAGTAAAATTTGTAATCTCGGGATGAGGGTTCCCTGAGCCTCCAGGAGTCAAAGAGGAGATGATGGGAAAGAAGGGATACCAAGGCCTTAGATTTACGGGACTCCGAGCCACTGACGGGGGGGAGCACAGTGGACGATCTATCTATGCTATCGTCTACTACAACATTAAAGTCCCCTGCCATAATCACCTCTCCCTGGCGTACCTGAGAGAGTAGAGAATCCAGGGCAGCCAGAAATGAATGCTGATTCTGATTTGGGCCATATACATTAACCAGGGTGCATACAGTATTATTGAGTTTGCCCACTAGGATTAGAAAACGACCTTCAGGGTCAGAATGAGATGTCAAAAGCTCAAAGGTTACGTGGGATGCAAAAAGTGTGGCTACTCCTCGCTTTTTTTGTCTGGGGTCACAAGCATGGAAAGCAAAAGGGTACCGTTTAGATTTCAATTCTGGATGTGAATGATGGGTGAAATGTGTTTCCTGGAGAAAAACTATGTCTGCTCTATGTTGTTTAAGTGTGAGATAAAGTGTTGTACGCTTTTGTGGGCTGTTCAAACCTTTGACGTTTAATGAGAAGATCCTAAGAGCCATCTGGTGGTGAAGACAGGGCCCCCTCAGGTCCCCCAGCGAGGATCAGTCGCACTACAAATGAAAATAAAAACAGTTCCAAGTTAACACAAATGCAATAAGGACAGAAAATATAAAGAAGTGCCTGGAGTAGAAAGGGAGAGGAAGGAAAGGAGAGGGAAAAGGGGGAAGTAGGGAAGTGGGCAGGGCCAACGTGTGAGGACACACCTGGTCCATGAAGCCGGCCAGGGAAGGTATGGGGCAGTGCCAGCGGCAGGGAGGGCCGGACATGGGCAAAATACCCATCATGGGAGCGTGGCCAGGGACAAGGATACCCAAAAAGCCTGGGAGAATGAACTGAAAAGTGTGGACACCCACACTACCTCCCAGCCAGGGTCAGAGGAGCAATAAAACAAGCTAGGTAGGAAAGGAATGTCGTGAGGGGAGAAGGTCAGACCGCTGCCCAAAGTTAGAAAAACGGCTACACATATAAAAGATGAGCTAAGGGCAGTAGGTAAGTAGCATAATGAAACAATTAGAAAATAATACTATATAGTAATTACACAGAAAATTAACAAACAGATTAACCCAATAACTGGGGCCAATGGCCCCTACTGCCTCCCAATCTACATGAGGAATACTGAAAATCAACGATCAGTCATGTAGAGAGGAGGAACGAGAAACCGTGTGGTTTCAGGAACAAAAAGAAAAACAAGGAAACCCCAAGAACATATCAAGGCGGTGGAGCAGTAACAGGTGGTTTAGCGGTTCTTGTAACAGTCGACCACTCTTTGGTTGGAAGCTTCCGAGAAGCAGGGGCGGATCCCGTAGAGCCGGACTGCGATCCTGAAGCTGCCGGGAGAGAATGGGAAGACGGAGCCGCAAGACCCAGAGTCCCAAGGAGCTGAACTGCTTCCATCATTGAACGGGCACAATGAAGCTTATTATTATGCCAAACCAAAAGGCGAAATGGAAAGCCCCATCAATAACGGATGTTATTGTACCTGAGAATAGATGTTGCCGGTTTCAATTCACGCCTCTTGAGAAGTGTAAGTGGAGCAATGTCCTGAAAGATCTGCAAGGAGGCATCCTCAAACGTAATTGAGTCAGTCTTACGAGATTCCTGCAGGATTGCTTCTTTGGTGGTATAATAATGACACCGGAGGATGACGTCCCGTGGTTGAGAGGGCTCTTGAGAGCGAGGGCGGAGAGCTCTATGGGCCCTGTCCAGGAGAAGCTGATCTTCTGGGGTAGCAGGAGCTAGGCCGGCAAAGAATCTTTTAAGATATTGGTCTAGGAGGGATTGATCCACCTCCTCAGGGATACCCCTGATGCGTAGGTTATTACGCCTGGCCCTATTCTCTTGATCTTCTTGTTGCTCCTGCATATGAAGCATATCTTGTTTCAGTTGTTGGATGTCAGTTACCGTGTCCTTGTGGGAAGAAGCAGCTTCGTCCATTTTAGTTTCCAAATGATCCGTCCTATTCCCAAGGTCCTGAACCTCCGCCCTCAGTGAGCCAATAGCTTTCTGTACTTCTGATTGGACCGCCTGCACTGATTTCCTTGTTTCCTTGACCTCCCGAAACAGGGATTGTAGATCCTTGTGAGTCAATGGCGAGGAATCCGAGTCGTCAGAGTCGGAATGAGCTTCGAGTTGTGAGGAAGAGGTGCTTGGGGTCTTAGCCTCTGAAAACCCAAATTTCTTAAGATTCTGAGAGAGGTCTGGATCACCCGTCTTCCTGCCACCCTTCGGCATGGTTCACTCAAAGGGAACAGTCGCCAATAGATCAACTAGGGAAATCTGTTGTGAAGGTTTCTGCGTTTAGATTAGAGAAGAAGACATCCCCATGACTTTCCAAGCGAGAGCCCTGGCGCAGGGGCCATGCGGGTCGCCGTAACTTACTCCATATTGCGGCTTATATTAAAGCAGGGCAATGTCCAGACAGGCAAATATGAGAATGAGGAAAGATGACCGGGGAACGCCGTATTCCGTGTGTTTGGATGGGATAGATGACCAGAGACAGGAGAAAGGTGGCGTCCTGGAGATATTCGTTCTCTCTCGTGACAGAGACAATAGATAGATGATAAAGAATAGCCAACTCTGAAAGATTGCTCAGACCCGCTTCGTGGGACCTCTTCGAGAAGAGTGCAGGATAGTAGATATGTATTGATATTATATATCCTATTATCACTTGCAGCTTCAGAGCCTTTCTTTGTAGATGGGGATCTGCAGCTTTAATATAGAGATTGTAGTACCGACTGTCGACCACTGGGGGACAGCAGAGTATTATAGAACACAGCTTGCAGCCAACACTATGTAGTAGTATTGCACAGGAGGAGCAGTACACAGGGGAGCACACAGTACCTTTCACTGAAGATCCAGAGATCCCGCTGCTAGACAGATATAGGAGCCTGCAAAAGGATGTTGCCACTCAGCAGATCTCCAGCCAGGGTAGATCAGCCCCTCTTGCCTTGGTTCCTGCAGAGATTTTCTCGGGAGAGTTGGATCGTGCAGCCACGCCCCCACCGGAAGTGTCTCGCTTGGAGGACAGCAATCACCCAGCCCAGGGGACCGCTGACCGGAAGTAGGCCTCTTCTCCTCCAGAATGTCTCCGGACAGCCCCACACAGCTCTGCGGCCCTAGAGACAGGCGCCCACACAGCAGACGCCGTCCCCGGCCACCAGGTAAGTGTCAAGATTGGGGGGGGGGGGCTGAGCGGATAGCCGGATAGACAGCAGCCTCTGGATTTCACGCAGGGCAGAAGAGAGGTGGCCGCAGCGGGGGCCGCTTATATACAAGGCACTAACCGGCAAGCGGTGGCAGGATGCCGCAGTCACGCCAGACGGGGCCCGCACCTCCTCCAGGCACTCCTCGCGCTGTGACCGGAGGTCCCTCTGGTAATCTCCCGGACTCCCCCGCCTCGCAGGTGTATTGAGGGAGAAAGCGGGGACTAGATTGTGGCTGACTCTTGTGTTTTTGGGGACTTTTGCGGGCTCGATGTTGGGAGCTCCTGAAAAACGCGTCTGCCTGGTATGGCGTCCTGGCCACGCCCTCAATTCCATTCTTAACACTACGTTTTTCTTCAAGAAACGGTCCTCTCACGCTCCAGTAGAAGGTCTATTGAAAGTATAGGGTGTGCGAGAGGCAGCCGCGTTAAAAGCTATTCATTTGTTTTTTTAACACAGCGGGTAAAACAGGCAAATATGCCGTTTTATCTCGTACCTCTTTGGGGTGTGTTAAAAATAAAAAACCTCTGAAAAGTAGTTGAAATCATGTAAAAGTGTGGAAAAAAAAGTTACATTTATGTTTATCACTAACTTGTGTAAGTTGATTTTCTTGCAACAAAATAATTAAATAAAGAAAAAAAATCACTAATTATTATATTGATGTATGTTTTTGGTACAAATCTGAATGTAGTAATGTGTTTTGACATGGTATAGATTGTATGGTAAAAAATATGCTAAATAAAGTACTGTAATTTAGATATTATCAATGTGTAATGCAATCTAATGTATGCAAAACCTTTTTTTTGTCTTATACGTGACTGTGTTAAAACTCCCCTTCACCCCCCTAAAGTCTCGCAAACACAATTTTTAACGCCCTGGGGCAGCGTTACCTCTTTTGCAATTGAATTGCACGAGTTTTCCCACAGTGCTAACTCCAAACGGTCGCTTTTGCCGGCAAAAACCCGCGCTGGACTTTTTTTTTTTTTTTAACGCTGCGCGGGCAAAAAAATCTCGCTGACAATTGAATATGCCCCTAAGAGGTATTTACTAGCTGCAAACATTTAGTTATGTGCTAGGTGGACAAATAGATTAAGTTGTGCAAAAACAAGGTTCATTCCCAGATTCTGCTTTTTAAAACTGCATACCTCCCAAGTGACATAATTTAGGCTGACAGTCCGATTCTGGGGGATTCACAGGACATTTGTTTCAACAGGGAATGTCGGCAGGTATGTTGTCTTACTCTGCTGTTGCTGTGCACAGCATAGAGCAGGTGTCTCACACACACCTGCCTCTATGTGTTTTTATGGGTGAGAAGGATTGGGGCAGCCTAGCTTTTTAGATGCTCTAGCCACCCTGTGGAGAATGTGTCCCCACTCTCAGTGTGAAGTCACTATGCTCCCCATGATGTGTATACTTCTCCGCCACAAGATGGCTACACCCCTCGTCTTGATTAAAGAGATTAGATTGTTCGGAGGGATGGAACTGCTCCAGTAAAATAATTTTGCAGGATTGCCAGAGCACATGAAAACATGCATAGCGAAAAGTGCAAAAAAGTAACTTAAAATTCCACCATACTTACACTTCAAGAGCATCCCCTTAATTAATTTCTACTTTTACCTTTTTATTCTCCTAAAATACTGCTCATTTGAGCTTAATTTATGTCTAGAATTATTTGTGAGAGTGAGGGGACATTAGGACTGTTTTTATTACAAGTGTCACATTTGTGTATTTGCATAAGGTATATGTAAATTAGTGCAAATCGATGCACAAAAGCCATGCCAGTGAAAATACAGTAATGACCAATAGTTTTGAGAATGACACAAGTATTGGTTTTTACAAACTTTGCTGCTTCAGTGTTTTTAGACCTTTTTGTCAGATGTTGCTATGGTATACTGAAGTTAAATTGCAAGCATTTCATAAGTGTCAAAGGCTTTTATTGACAATTATATTAAGTTTATGCAAAGAGTCAATATTTGCAGTGTTGGCCCTTCTTTTTGAAGAACTCTGCAATTCTCCCTGGCATGCTGTCAAACAACTTCTGGGCCACATACTGACTAATGACCGCCCATTCTGGTCTAATCAATGCTTGGAGTCTATCCAAATTTGTGGGTTTTTGTTTGTCCACCCGCCTCTTGAGGATTGACCACAAGTTCTCAATGAGATTAAGGTCTGGGGTATTTCCTGGCCATTGACCCAAAATTTTAATGTTTTGATCCCTGAGCCACTTAGTTATCACTTTTGCCTTATGGCCAGGTGCTCCATCATGCTGGAAAAGACATTGTTCGTCACCAAACTGTTCTTGGATGGTTAGGAGAAGTTTCTCTTGGAGAATGTTTTGGTACCATTCTTTAGTCATTTCGTTTTCTTAGGCAAAATTGTGAGTGAGCCCACTCTCTTGGCTCAGAAGCCACCCCACACATGAATGGTCTCAGGATGCTTTACTGTTGGTATGACACAGAACTGATGGTAGCGCTCACCTTTCCTTCTCCGGACAAGCGTTTTTCCAGATGCCCCAAACAATTTGAAAGAGATTCATCAGAGAAAATGACTTTATCCCAGTCCTCAGCAGTCCAATCCCTGTACCTTTTCCATAATATCAGTCTGTCCCTGATGTTTTTGCTGGAGAGATGTGGCTTCTTTGCTGGCCTTCTTGACACTGGGCCATCCTCCAAAAGTCTTCGCCTCACTGTGCGTGCAGATGCACTCACACCTGCCTGCTGCCATTCCTGAGCAAGCTATGCATTGGTGATGCCCCAATCCCGCAGCTGAATCAATTTTAGGAGATGGTCCTGGCGCTTGCTGGACGTTCTTGGGCGCCCTGAAGCCTTCTTCACAACTATTGAACTTCTCCTCTTGAAGTTCTTGATGTCCTGATAAATGGTTGATTTAGGTGTAATTTTACTAGCAGTAATATCTTGTGCAAAGTAATGATGACTGCATGTTTCCTTGTAGATAACCATGGTTAACAGGTCAAACAATGATTTCAAGCATCATTCCCTTTTAAAGCTTCCAGTCTGTTATTCTAACTCAACCAGAATGACAGAGTGATCCCCAGCCTTGTTCTCATCAACACTCTCACCTGCATTAACGAGAAAATCACTGACCTGATGTCAGCTGGTCCTTTTGTGGCAGGACTGAAATGCAGTGGAAATGTTGTTTTTGGGATAAAGTTAATTTTCATGGCAAACAGTGACTTTGAAATTAATTGCAATTCATCTGATCACTTTTCATGACATTCTGTGTATGCAAATTGCCATCATCAAAAGGCAGCAGACTTTGTGAAAAATAATATTTGTGTCATTCTCAAAACTTTTGGCCATGACTGTCTAGCATGATTTCCGAATACAAAACCTCTTAAGCACTGATTTAAAACAATGACCTAATTATGAAAGCAATTAAGTCTTACTGAGTGGTTTCAGGAGGATCTGAGGATTTACCCGCACATTGATGCATCAATGCCACGAATTGACTAATGTCTCCATCAAATATAATTGGTCCTTGCTGGGTTGATCAACAGCAGACATCGGTGACATCTGAGGCCCGGAATCCAGGGACATACCTCAGGCCTGGACTGGACAGCAGTCTGTGGACACTCAAACTGGGCAGCAACCTCAGAGAACTACCCAACTGGACGGCAGATCAGGAGTCCCTAACTGGGACGGCAGGATAGGAGTCACCGACTGGAACAGCAATAGGACTGAAAAGAATGAGCTTTACTGGAGAAGATAGATCTGATTCGGACTGAGCAAATTTCTCTGGGGGCTCGATCTGAGCACATGTCTCTGGGGGCTTGGAATGAGCACATATCCTAGAGGGCTTGGGGTGATCATATATTCTAGAGGCCTTGGCCCGAGCATATTTGGCAGATGGCCCATACCAGGCACACTTTGCAGAAGGCCCAGACCAGGCACACGACTCAAGTGCCCGGACCGACTAGTGCTATGAGACACCTCTGACCAGGCAACGCTTTGAGGCACCTCTGCCGGGCAGAGCTGTGAGGCACCTCTGACCGGGCAGCACTGTGAGGCACCTCTGACCGAGCAGCGCTGTGAGGCACTTCTGGCTGAATAGTCTGAAGGGACAGCACCCTCTCTGGAGCAGGTTGGAGGGACAGCACCCTCTCTGGAGCAGATTGGAAGGATAGCACTCTTTCTGGAGCAGGTTGGAGTGACAGCACCTGCTCTGGAGCAGGTAGTAGGGACAGCACCCACTCTGGAGCAGGTTGTAGGGACAGCACCCTCTTTGGATCAGGTTATAGTACAGCACCCTCTCTGGAGCAGGTTGTAGGGACAGTACCCTCTCTGGAGCAGGTTGGATTGACAGCATGCATCTGGAGCAGGCTGGATTGTAGCTGTCTTTGAAGTTGATTTAGTAAGCAATCCTATGTCCAGAGAACCTTTGGGGTAATGCAGAGATGATTTGGGTCTACACCAGTGTTGGCTAACCTGTGACACTCCAGGTGTTGTGAAACTACAAGTCCCAGCATACCCTTTCAGCAATAAGCTGCTATATATTGGCAAAGCATGCTGGGACTTGTAGTTTCACAACACCTGGAGTGTCACAGGTTAGCCAACACTGGTCTACACAGTTGGCATTGCACCAGGATGTGCTCTGCACTGGCACAGTAAAGATTATAACAATATCAGAGACTGTAACCTGTCAGAGATGTAGAGATATTCTAAGGATGAGAGATCTAATACAACTTACACCTAAAGATACCAAAGTTAAGTAGCCCAGGTTACAAACATTTCTATAAGTGCACCAACATTAACTAGTTAATCTTTAAAATGATTTAATATTGCCAAGACTGCGTTAAATCATTGTTGCTTTAAATTTTCCACACTATGTGTGAGTGAGTTGTGGGAGAGTATGGGTGCCATGTGGCAGCCATCTTGTTTGTTTGTCATTACTGTTCACCGTACTGTAGACTTTGATTATTATCTTCTCCTTTGACCCACTTACCCAGCCTAGAATCTTCCCCTACTGCAGTGTACCTCTTTTAGCTCCTAGGAGCGAGAAACCCTACGACTCCTTCATCGCGGCCTACTCCACGTCTCCTCACGGGGACCCAGCGCTGAATATGGCTTCTAGCTCCGCCAGGATTTCCGGACAAAGAGACGGGACGAAGCACTCTCAGATCAACTTACTTGCTTGAAGGCTGACGCTGTGGATGCCAGAGCTGTAGTACACAACTTGTGGCCCATGCAAGCGAACACCGCGGTCTCCTCCCTATGGAACCCAGCTAAGGCTACCAGGTCAGTGTGACGCGCCCCAACTCACAACTCGTTTGGTCAGCCCTACAGAAGTTGGTTTTGACACCACTGCTGGTTTGCTTGACCCCTTCCACCTCATGAGACTGAGGATCCTGTACACACCACATAACAATTGACAGGGTAGTGACTCTTCATGCAGTTGTGAGACAAGGTGGCACTTTCCCAGATACCGAGGAGTTAACTATTGAGGGATACAGCTCTTTTGGTTCATTCCCTCTATGCGACCACTTGGAGAGCTACAGCTGCACATGCTGTCTGATATCAAGCAGAAAACCTGTGCTTACCTTTACAACACATCCCTTGCAGCAGTGTGGTATTATACTGCCACCCAGTGGATAACTGCTAATACAGATTTTCTAACATTGAGTTCTTTGCTGACCTCTCAATGTTGTAGTTACAACTCCACAGTGCCTGTTAACACGATTCAGTCTTCATCTTCAATCAATAAAAACCTCCTAACAGAGAGGCTACGCCACCTTGTATTGAATGCAGTATCGACAATGCACGAGCAACAAGAAGCCGGAATTCAGCCTAGAGAGTAAATGAGTTGCCAACGCACCGGGACATGGGGGAATGCATGACATGTTAACTTCACAGAATTCTTGTCATAACAACGGGAGAGAGAAACCTAACCACTAATTGGACTCACTTATCATTCCTACTGGATACTGCAGACCTTGCCTGACCTCGGTCCCACGTCGCCACAATGCCACATAGAAATAAAAAAATCTCTAACCCAGGCACAGCCTCAATTTTCACTTAAGCTTAAAAAAAGACACACCTTGCAAGTGATGACATCCTCGCCAGTGCGAGACTTAGACTCAGACAATGATGACTCTAGCTCTGTCAATGAAACATCCATATCTGCAGAATTAAGCGGACTTAGAACAAAAAGTAGATGAGGTCTGTCATTTCCAGGAGTTTGTATCCACAGAACTATCAGAAATCCGTACTGATATGGAATCGTTTAGGGAACATATTGAGGATATTGAGAATAGATCCAGGCGTAATAATCTTCGCATCCGAAATATCCCAAAAACAATAGACAAGGATCTCCTACCTAAATACCTGGAGAAATTATTTCGACAGTATCTTCCAGACGCCTCTGCGACAGAAATCCATAAAGACAGATCACAAGGAGCTCTGCGCCCTAAACCTTCGCTGAACCAACCACCCAGGGATGTCATAGTACGATTTCACTATTAAAAATGTAAGGAGCAATTTGCCATGGCTACCAGAACTGCCACATTGCTTATCTTTGAAGAAGTGGACTTCCAAGTATATCAGGACTTGGCCCCAACCACCCTACAAAAGCAACGAGACCTCGCTCCAATCACCAAACTTCTATGTGACCACAAAATCCGTTACCAATGGGGTTTCCCGTTTCATCTCTTGATAGGTCACGAAGGCCAATCACATAAAATCAGGAGACTGGAACAGAGAACTACCCTTTTACCTACACTGGGAATAGTGAAATCCTTGATTCCAACGACGAACACGACAGAGCCAACGAGACCAACGGCTCCTGCGGCCTCGTGGTCACAAACATAAAGCAGTCAGAGGACAGTCTGCATATATATTGATTATTTCTTATAAATAAGCACAAATCATCTGAGACAAACAGTAAACCCAACCAAGACGCCAGATAAGTTGAAACGAGACAGGCTCTAGTATATTTACAATTTTAGAACACCATGCTTCTCTTTTATAATGAAAATATTTCCGGAGACAAGTACCCTTTATTTAGTTTATAAGATAGCATATTAGTAAGGATGATTGATAATCTCAAAACACAAACCGTTATTACGGTAATAATGTGCTTTATTACCGTAATAACAGTAATAATGCGCAGGCCGCATTACTTTTACCCGTTACGCGGCCAATTGAATTCCCCCCTTAATGTATCTTAGGTAATAATGTTATTAATGTAATGTCAAAGTTTACATTCCATATCACCTGTTGAACTTAAATATATATCTGACTTAATGTTATATATTGTTTAATTAGCCTTTCTGTTGTTTTCTCTACATCTTGCTCTCTCCCACTTGCATTCTAGAATGTTTATGGAATGCACATTGCTATGCCTTTATAAACACTAAGGGCTAGATTTACTAAGCTGCGGGTTTGAAAAAGTGGGGATGTTGCCTATAGCAACCAATCAGATTCTAGGTGTCATTTTGTAGCAGGTACTAAATAAATGAAAGCTAGAATCTGATTGGTTGCTATAGGCAACATCCCCACTTTTTCAAACCCGCAGCTTAGTAAATCTAGCCCTAAGTCTAAGATTCCCCCCCAACAAGTGTCCCTCTTCTAACACAACCAACCCCCACACTCCCCAAGTACACAGGATATACTGGTTTTGATTCTTGGAAGACAGTTCTTGCCAGTCAAGCTGTCTTCTTCCCTTTACCTACACTATTGTATCCCCTTTTCTTCTTCCTCCTCCCTCCTTAACTTTTTTGTCTCAGCCTGGTGTCTTGTCCTTCCAATTATCTCACCGTAACCTATTCTGGTCTGACTATTACTGGTATCAGCCATGACTTTGTCGGTTATGACCATTAATGTTAAAGGTCTCAATACCCCGCAGAAGTGCACAAAATTGATGCAATATCTAAAACGGCATGCTCCGCAAGTTGTAATGCTTCAAGAAACACATTTTAAACATATTCACCCAAGCTTACATTGTAAACAGTGCCCCCAGGTATGCTACTCAACTTCTTCCCAAAAGGTCAAAGGCACAGCTATTCTACTTCATCACTCTCTCCCTCTAACGGTTGAATCTACCTATACAGACCCCCAAGGACGATTCTACATCCTCACAGGGTCCCTCTCTCACACACACCTATTACCCTGGCCACGCTATACGCTCCTATAACTTCCCAAAATACTTTTTTGTTCACTTCTTTGCCAGACTCTCACAATCTGGGTTGGGGAGAATAATTATAGGCGGCGACTTTAATACTGTCTTAAATGCACGACTAGACCGATCGCAGCCAACGCCTGGTAGCAATCGCATTACTCGTGAAGGTTTAAAATTACAATCCTTGCTCACTCAAGCTAATCTATACGATGCATGGAGAGTATTATACTCTAGTGATAGAACCTGTACTCACTATTCAATGCCACATGGCACCTACTCTAGAATAGATATGCTCTTTGTAGATGCTCAGATGACACAAAACTTAAAATCGGCCTCTATTACACCAGTCCTTATGTCCGACCAATCGGCCATGACTTTGCGACTTGACATTTTGCCATCTTTTATCCCACATAACAGATGGAGATTAAATGACCACCTGTTCCTAAAACAGGAAAATGTTAACACAATACGACAAGCTCTATGTGACTTTCAGACAGATAACAGTCAAGATGAAACCAACCCCACTATTATATGGGAAGCTCATAAAGCAACCATTAGCAGCCAGCTGATTAGCCTTGCTTTATACAAGAAAAAACAGCACAAACAAGCAGTTACCGACTTCGAGTCCCAAATTCAAATCCTTACCTCCCAACACCAAAAATATCCTAAACGCACAACCTATCTTAAGTTGCTAGCCCTAAGAGGTCAACTCGGCAAGATACTCTCCTCGAAATCTGCTAGGACTCTCCAAAGGCTTCAACAGTGTTTCTATGAAAAAGGAGATAAGGCCGACACACTACTGGCCCGCAGGCTTCAGAACAAACGTACTCGCAATCACATTGTGGCCATTAAGGACCAGGGGCAACAGCATTATACGACCGGCAGTCCATAGCAAATAGATTTCAAACCTACTACAGTACATTATATAATCTCCCTCTATCTGCAGATCTTCCAGACACTAGACATGCCCAAATATTCAATTGCCTCCGTACATGTTCTCTTACCCGCCTCACAGAAGCACAACTGGCAATTCTAAATGCTGAGATTATGTTAAAGGAGATCAAAACAACCATTAAGACCCTTAGAAACTCAGCAGCACCGGGCACAAACGGCCTTATA
The DNA here is from genome assembly GCF_038048845.1 of Mixophyes fleayi. Lineage (NCBI taxonomy): Eukaryota > Metazoa > Chordata > Amphibia > Anura > Limnodynastidae > Mixophyes > Mixophyes fleayi. Next base: position 53,457,381 of record NC_134407.1, read on the forward strand.
GCGTTATACTATAAAAATTTGCCCCAGGAATTAGCGCCTATGCTCCTCTCACTCTTTAATGCGAGTTTGAACGGTAAAAAATTCGAAAAAGACACCATCAGAGCAGACATTATAGTTATCGCCAAGGAGGGATGGGAGCCTAGTCTTTGTGAGAGCTACCGACCCATATCTCTACTGAATGTAGATGTAAAACTATTTGCCAAACTACTACCTAACAGGCTAGCCCGAGTGATTCCCGCCCTGGTGTATCCTGATCAGATGGGCTTCATCCCTGCCCAACAGATAACACAAGATGCGCAATTGACCTAATTAAAGCGGATAACCAGACTCAGACCTCCGCCCTGGACGCAGAAAGGCTTTCGACAGGGTCTCTTGGCCAATCATGAGAGCTACGCTCAAAAAAATGGGATTTAAGGGTCAATTTTTGGTGGACTGGCCTCCCCATATTATAACCCCTCAGCCACTGTTTGTTCTAACGGCGTCACGTCATCCCCATTTCAAATAACGAACGGCACTCCGCAAGGCTGTCCACTCTCCCCTTTGCTATTTGCCCTAACAATAGAGCCACTGGCATCTCGAGTTCGTAACAACCCAGGGATCACAGGGATACAAATGGGTGAAACTGACTACAAGGTCTCTATGTATGCAGATGACATCCTACTGACGATCACCAACCCCCTCACTTCCCTTCCTATCTTGCAGAATAAATTAAACAAATACGGCTCAGCATACAACTTTAACATTAATATGGATAAATCTGAAATCCTTCCCCTTAACGTACCCTCCCGCCTACTAGAGTCTTTGAGGTGTCAACCAACTTTTAGATGGCAACTAGATAAGCTTAAATATCTGGGAATTTATTTAATGGGTCAATATAGTCAACTATATTGCTGCCAACTTTCCCTGACCCTTGAACCCACTTAAACGAGACCTCTAGAAATGGGATATCCTATACATCTCATGGCTAGGTCGCAAAGAGTGGTAAAAATGAATTTAGTTCTGCGGTTTCTTTACTTGTTTCAGGCACTACCTATACGAGTACCATCAGTTGCACTAAAGACCCTGCAGAAACAAATTGCTTGGTTGATCTGGGCAGGAAAACGACCCAGAGTACAAACTCGTACGTTCCATCGCAGAAGCTTAGAGGGGGGTCTGGGCCTGCCAAATATCCCTAAATACTACATTGCTACACATTTAACTCAACTAGTTCTATTCCACTCTCCTGGTGCAAGGATGTTGGTTGACATAGAAACTAACCTTATGCACCTTCGCTCACCCTATACCTTATTATACCTTCAAACACCGGCCGCCACTCTCCTCGCTACCATCCACTACTCGCTTCTTGCTTCAGATATGGGACTATGGTACCCGAACATTTCACCTATTAGTACATCAAGAAATTATGTTTCCACTATGGAATAACCCAGCCCTCCTCTCCCCCCCCCCCCCACCGGACAACAACAATCTTTTTCTAAAGTCTGGTCTTCGCATGGACTCATGTTCTTAACAGACATAGCCCCTATGCATATCTTCCCTGAATTTGCGGACCTCCAATGATGATGTAACATTCCCCACAACTGCTTTTACTAATAAGTCCAGCTAAGACATTTGTATCATTCAATTCCAGCATTTAAACTTTGTATCATCTCACACCTTTAGAAACGTTCTGTAACACCAAATCCTCTCCTGCTGGTTTAATCTACATTTTTTAGCCTTCTGGTGGCATTTTGTCAACCTGACAAAGATCAATAAGAGCTAAAGTGGGAGAAAGACCTTGGACAGGTACTGGAAGTGCAGGAATGGTCCAGAATTAGAACACGTGTCGCCAAGAGCTCTAATTGTGTGAAGACCAAGGAGAATGCATATAAGTTACTATATAGATGGTTTTTGGTCCCCACCCGCCTAAAAGCCATATATCCTGACTCCTCTAACCTATGCTGGAGAACCTATGGACAAGAAGGCTCGTTCCATCATATTTGGTGGTCATGCCCCAAGATGGTAAGATTTTGGCAAAAGGTTCATAATCTAATTCATAGAGTAATCTCGCTATAAATCCCCCCTGCCCTTCCTACTCACTTCTACACAGAACTGTTCCAGACATAGATAATCATACAACAGTGCTTGTTGGCCATATACATAATGCCGCTAAAAGTGCAGTGGCAGCGAATTGGAAACAATCTTAACCCCCTACTGTGGCTGAAATCATTAATAGAGTCTGGCAGACCTATTGCTGTGAACATCACAATTATAATTAATGATCATCCCATTAAGTACCAAAATGTCTGGCAACCTTGGCTTGACACTAACGGAACAGATCAACCAAACATTTACTAAAATAGAGATTGATACTATGTTATCGGTTACGAGTCATATACTCACCACTTAGCAATCGACGAGAGGCCGGGCTGAGCCTCCTTCATTTTCTTCCTCTCTCCCTTTTCTAACCCCTTTCCCATCTGTATCCTTTTGTCTTATTTGCCTCTCTCTCTTCTGTTCTTATTGAGGTCCCTTTTTCTCCCTTTCCCACCTCCCACGCTTACTCCCCCTTCTATTATGTTTTTTACATTCTCCCATATGAAATCCTGTATTTTAACTTTATAACACAGTTCTTGTCACGACCTTCATCCTGCAGCTCCTGTCTGCAGGTACTTTGTTGGACCTTTGTATATATTTGTATCCTGCCTGTAGTACCACTGTCCACCAAAGGAGCCAATGTGGTACTTAGACTGCTCTTACCTGCCTCATTATTGCTGGAAGCTTAAACACCTGCTTCTGGCCTATATAAGCCTGCCTGTCCCAATCAACCGTTGCCACATCATCTGTTGCTTTTACCTGTATTGCTGTTCCTGTTCCCTGGCCCCTGTTCTCTGAGTTTCCAGCACGTCTATCCGCAGATCATCTCAGCCACTGTGTCTACTCCAGTATCCTGTGGTAACGCTCTGCAGATTATTGCTATCTGTTGTCTGAAGTTCCCAGCGCATCTATCCGCAGATCATCTCAGCCATTGTGTCTACTCCAGTACCCTGTAGTAATGCTCTGCAGATTATTGCTACCTATTCTACTCATCTCACCACCTTTCCAGAGGCATCCAACCCTGCAACTTGCAGGCTACTCATCTCACCACCTTCCCAGAGGTCTCCAACCCTGCAATCCGCAGGCTACTCATCTCACCACCTCTTCCAGAGGTATCCAGTCCTGCAATCCGCATGCTACTCATCTCTCCACCTTCTCCAGAGGTATACACCCTGCAACCCGCTGACTATTGCATCTCTCCATCGCTTTACAGCATTGCCTATTCCACTGTTAAGAATTGTGGTTATATTACGGACTTACCAGTTTTGCATGCTGAACCTGTATTACCTGTGTTTCTAATAAACCACTTTGTTCACCTACCTTCTCTCCATGGTCTTACCTTGGGAACTCTGACTTTATTATCTGGCCCTAAAACCGAGTGTCACTCACCGGACTGTGAGTGCCATTTCTCCTGTGTTCAGGAACCGTGGCCGTCCGCCATCCTGAGGGTCTGCGCATGTGCAGCCCTTATGAAACCTTCAGTACCTGTTGCTTTTAATTGATTGGATGATCAGGCAACCCTCCCTATTTAAACCACCTGTGATCATTACCTGGTTGCCTGATCTTGGAGTCTCATTCCCCATGAGCCTCTGAAGGTGTTCCTGTGTTTCCTCATGTATTCAGCTCCAGCTGATTCCTGTCTACTTCGATTGTGGTTTCCAGACCACTTCAACTCTCCTGTGTTCATCGTGTCTGCACTCAGCTGATTCCTATCTGCTACTGCTGCCGGATTCCAGTCCGCCTTAACTCTCCTGTGTTCAGCGTGTCTGCTCTCCGCTGCCTTCGCTACTTCTGCTGGATTCCAGACCGCCTCTACTCTCCCGTGTTCAGCGTGCCTTCCCTCCGCTGCCTCCGCTTCTACTGCCGGATACCAGGCAGCCTCAACTCTCCCGTGTTCATCATGTTTCCAGTGTTACTTACTACTGCTTCCTGAGTATTGCTCCGTTGATTACCGGCTACCTTCCGTGCGCTGCACCAACTTGATTACTGCTTCCAGCCTCCAGTGGTCTTTCCTCCTTCCGGCGTTCAGCCGTTCAGGTATCCCTACACGTCTCCCTGACAGCCTGCTCTCCTGAACCGCGGTATGCATACTTTCCATTGACTTTGCTATTGTATTGCATATCCGTCTGGTCTGTGTTGTGTTCATCTTCGGAGTCTTCCATCTACTAAGGCTATTGTTACTATTGACTTTGTTTCCTATTGCCTGGATCTCTATAGTGACTTTGTATACTTCAAGCAGTGCTTGTCAGTTATTATTGTATTGTGGATATCATTGTGGGATCAGGTTCCGTGTGCCCCGTGTATCCTCAGTATTCCATTCATCTCCTCGTGTCCCTCCTCACATATATATAGCAGTGGTACAACTTGTTGAATGCAGACCACTGACTCCTATTTCCCATTGGCACCAGTTTCAAGTATCCTCTCACATAAGCAGTGGTACAACTTGCTGTACGCAGACCACTGACTTCCCCGTTACTTACTTGCACCTGGAATCCATTCCTTCACTATAGACAGTGGTACAATTTGCTATACGCAGACCACTGACTTTCACTACCTCCTCTCTACTCCTGGACATTCCTCCTCACTATAGCAGTGGTACAACTTGCTGTACGCAGACCACTGACTCTCCTCACATTTACTTGTCCATCTGGTTCCTCGTGTACATACATCTAAGTCATTACCAGTTGCTGCTAGTCATAGACTTTCCTCGAGCATTCTCTCACCATCTGCTGATTCTCCAGTTCCGTTGTCACCCTGCTACCAGAGGACCATAGTACCAGCTATATTTCTCTGGTAAGAACATCATCTGGTGATATTCTGGGTAAAGACTCCTAGTGCCCGTGACAGTAAGATCAGGCCATGACAGACCCAGGAACGGAACCTACAGCTAAAGAGATGCTGCAGTATCTGGTTACCCGTATTGAACAACAGGATGTTCGCCAACAACAATTGCTGCAATGTTGCCAGGCGTTAGCCTCCCAAAGAACGTCTGCGCAAAATATCACAGCTACTGTTGATACTCCTGTGCCTTCCTCCGTTTCCCCAGTGCCATCCCAGGTGTCTACTGCTTCCACGCTACACCTGCCTACTCCCTCAAAATATGATGGAGACCCCAAAACATGCAGGGGTTTTCTAAATCAATGCTCAGTTCATTTTGAGCGTCAACCTCACAATTTCTCTACTCATCGTTCCAGAGTGGCCTATCTCATTTCCTTGTTTTCCGGACAAGCTCTCGCATGGGCTTCCCCTCTGTGGGAAAGAAATGATCCATTATTACAAGATAGTGCCAAATTTATTTCCACGTTTCGAAGTGTATTTGATGAACCTGGTCGTGTTATCTCCGCTGCATCCAGCATCCTCCGTCTACATCAGGGTTCTCATACTGTAGCCCAGTACGTCATTCAATTTCGGATATTAGCCTCTGAACTTCAGTGGAACACTGAAGCTTTAATTGCCGCCTTCTGGCAGGGGCTTTCTGATAAAATTAAAGATGCACTGACTACTCAAGAATTACCTACTTCTCTAGAAGATTTGATTTCTCTTTGCCATCGTGTAGACATGAGATTTCGTGAAAGAGAGTCTGAAAAAACAACTTCATTTAAAGCACCTGTCACGGTCTAAAGCGATAGCAGGTCTTTACAATGCGAATCCTAGGGTCTGCACAGTTTAGCGCTACACCAACAGGGTGCGGAGTCTAACGAGCAGACGGTGTTCGCCAGGAACTGCCGCAAGGCAGTATGGTCTTAGCTGCGTCTTGCTCGCAGGTCGCGGCCCCTGCTAGAGTACTGCGCGAGGCCCTCTTGGGAAGTTTGGAACCCAGCAGGTAGAATAGCAGGTATTAGAATAGAATGTCAGCCTTGCAGACGAGTAGTAGCAGGTACGAGAGTAGAGTGTCAGCTTTGCAGACTAGTGGAATAGATGGTTGGTACCTGAACGGAGTGTCAGCTTGTAGACGAATATAGTAGCAGGTACGTGAGTAGAGTGTCAGCTTTGCAGACTAGTAGAATAGATGGTTGGTACCTGAACGGAGTGTCAGCTTTGCAGACGAGTATAGTAGCAGGTACGTGAGTAGAGTGTCAGCTTTGCAGACTAATAGAATAGATGGTTGGTACCTGAGCGGAGTGTCAGCTTTGCAGACGAGTATAGTAGCAGGTACGTGAGTAGAGTGTCAGCTTTGCAGACTAGTAGAATAGATAGTTGGTACCTGAACGGAGTGTCAGCTTTGCAGACGAGTATAGTAGCAGGTACGTGAGTAGAGTGTCAGCTTTGCAGACTAGTAGAATAGATGGTTGGTACCTGAACGGAGTGTCAGCTTTGCAGACGAGTATAGTAGCAGGTACGTGAGTAGAGTGTCAGCTTTGCAGACTAGTAGAATAGATGGTTGGTACCTGAACGGAGTGTCAGCTTTGCAGACGAGTATAGTAGCAGGTACGTGAGTAGAGTGTCAGCTTTGCAGACTAGTAGAATAGATGGTTGGTACCTGAACGGAGTGTCAGCTTTGCAGACGAGTATAGTAGCAGGTACGTGAGTAGAGTGTCAGCTTTGCAGACTAGTAGAATAGATGGTTGGTACCTGAACGGAGTGTCAGCTCTGCAGACGAGTATAGTAGCAGGTACGTGAGTAGAGTGTCAGCTTTGCAGACTAGTAGAATAGATGGTTGGTACCTGAACGGAGTGTCAGCTCTGCAGACGAGTATAGAAGCAGGTACGTGAGTAGAGTGTCAGCTTTGCAGACTAGTAGAATAGATGGTTGGTACCTGAACGGAGTGTCAGCTTTGCAGACGAGTATAGTAGTAGGTTAGCCAAGTCTAAGGTACCCAAAAGGCAACTGAGGAACAGGCACTGAGGGTTTGGAGGAAGTGCCTTTTGTATTTGGCGCCAGGATTGCCTGGCCAATAGGGGAACAGGCATAGATTTTATAATTTGCGGGTCTGCGCATGCGCAGACCCGAATCCAAGATAGCGGCGCCCGGGACGGAGCGGACCGCCGGAGGCAGGTAAGTTTGCCGGGGGTCGGGTGAGCTGCCCGATACACCGGAGGGTGACAGCACCTCTTCGTTCAAGTCCTCAAGTTCACCCAGTTTCATCTCCGGTGATACCTATGGAGATAGGTCGCTCCAAATTAACTTCAGAGGATAGGGACCGAAGAGTAAAAAATAGACTGTGTATCTATTGTGCTGATTCTACTCATATGCTCAATTCATGCCCTAAAAAATCGGGAAATACCAGGCCCTAACCAGTTCTGGAGAGGTGAAGTTAGGGTCCCTGGAGTCCTCTCCATGTTCTACGAAATTAAAAGTTTGTGCTTTTGATGTTACGGTTTGCTTTGCTACCAAATCTTTTATGTCCCAAGCACTTATTGACTCTGAAGCTGCAGGAAATTTCATTTCTAAATCCCTTGTGAATCAATGGTCCCTACCAGTGATTACTTTGAAAATACCTATTACTGTGACTGCTATCGATGGATCACGCATTATTAATGGTCTCATCCCCCAGAATACGTCTCCAGTAACCCTTCAAATTGGTGTATTACACCAGGAGGAAATTTCATTTTTAATTCTTCCTGTTACTACCAGTCTGATTGTATTAGGCCTTCCATGTCTTCAACGTCATTCTCCCCAGATTGACTGGCACACTCCTCAAGTTACGTCTTGGGGGCCTGAATGTCATCATCATTGCCTCTCTCAAGTCGTTCCTTTCAAAATACAGCAATCCTCCATTTCACCTTGTTCACCGGGACTTCCTCCTCAGTATGCTTCTTTTGCCGATGTATTTGATAAAATTCAGTCTGAACGTCTTCCTCCTCATCGTTCGTGGGACTGTCCGATTGATCTTCAACCTGGCAAGACTCCCCCCCAGGGGTCGTGTGTATCCACTTTCGTTACCTGAAACTCAAGCCACATCTGAGTACATCAAAGAGAATCTCCAGCGAGGATTTATTCGACCTTCTACCTCTCCCGCTTCGTGAAAAAGAAGGATGGGTCATTACGTCCTTGCATAGATTTCCGTGGACTTAACGCCATAACTATCAAAAATCTGTATCCCATTCCATTTATTACTGAGTTATTTGACCGTATCAAGGGAGCCTGGATCTTTACCAAGTTGGATCTTCGTGGTGCCTATAATTTAATTCAAATCAGGTCCGGTGACGAATGGAAGACAGCTTTCAACACCAGAGAGGGGCATTATGAATATTTAGTAATGCCCTTCGGGTTATGTAACGCCCCCGCTGTTTTCCAGGGTTTCATTAATGAGATCTTCCGGGACTTGTTATATGTTTGTGTCGTCGTCTATCTGGACGACATATTAATCTTTTCTCAGGACCTGCCTTCTCATCATCAACATGTGGCAGAGGTCCTTTCCAGACTCCGGAAAAATTCATTATTCTGCAAGTCAGAAAAATGTTCATTCGAGTTGCCCCAGATTCCATTTCTGGGATATATTGTTTCCGGAGTTGGTCTTCAGATGGATCCAGAAAAGGTGAATGCTGTATTACATTGGCCTCAGCCAACTACTCTTCGTGCAATTCAGCGTTTTTTAGGATTTGCCAATTACTATAGACGCTTCATTCAAGACTTTTTCTCGATTGCATCTCCTATTGTGGCCCTAACTCGTAAAGGGGCCAATACTAAACAATGGTCCTCTGAGGCCCTTCAAGCCTTCCAGTTTCTCAAAGAGTCCTTCTCCTCCGCTCCTGTTCTTCGACAGCCTGATGTGACGCTTCCCTTCTTCCTAGAGGTAGATGCCTCTAATGTTGGTTTAGGAGCCATTCTCTCCCAAAGATCGGAGCAACAAAAATTCCATCCTTGTGCCTTTTACTCTCGGGGTCTTCTGCCTGCGAAGAAGAATTATACCATCGGGGACAAGGAGTTGCTGGCTATAAAAGTAGCATCAGAGGAATGGAGATATTTGTTGGAGGGAGCTCGTCATCCTGTGACAATTTTTACTGATCATAAAAATTTGTCATATTTACAGTCTGCTCAATGTTTGAATCCTCGTCAAGCAAGATGGTCTCTTTTCTTTTCTCGTTTTGAACTAATCATAACCTTCAAACCAGCTGCGAAAAATAAAAAAGCAGACGCCCTATCTCGAGCTTTTGTGACGTCCTCAGACGTTGAAGATGGTGCCAACCACTCTATATTAGACCCCAAATGTGTTTCTCTGGCTGCTTCTTCCACTAAGGTGCTACCATTTGGGAGAACCCTCGTGCCTCCTGCTCTTAGGAAGAAAATCCTTTCGTGGTTTCACTCTTCTCGTTTTTCTGGACATTCTGGTGAACGCAAGACTTTTGAAATTCTTTCTCGAAGTTACTGGTGGCCTTCTATGAGGAGAGATGTCAAAGATTTTGTGGCTGCTTGTGAATTGTGTTCCCAGTTTAAGACTCCCCGCAGAACTCCAGCAGGTTTGCTTCAACCACTACCCATTCCTTCCAAGCTGTGGACCCATATTAGTATGGACTTTGTTACTGATCTTCCTCCTAGTAAAAAGTGCAATACTATTTGGGTAGTGGTGGACAGATTTTCGAAGATGGCACATTTCCTCCCTTTGACCGGTTTACCTTCTTCATCTACTCTGGCTGATTATTTCATCAAAGAAATCTTCCGTATTCATGGATGTCCGTCCGAGATTGTTTCAGATAGAGGAGTGCAATTCGTTTCCAGATTCTGGCGGGCCCTCTGTAAGACCTTGGGTATCCGATTATCACTCTCATCCTCCTACCATCCTCAATCAAACGGACAAACCGAAAGAGTCAATCAAGATCTTGAGACTTTTATAAGGATGTTCTCTTCAGCCAACCAAGACAACTGGGTAGATTTGCTTCCATGGGCTGAATTCGCTCATAACAACATGTATCATGAATTATCTTCTAAACCTCCATTCTTTGTGGTTTACGGTCACCATCCGTCTTTTCCGGAATTTCCTGCCCTCCCTTCCACCCAAGTTCCTGCTGTAGAGACTGTTTGTCAGACCTTCAAAAATATTTGGTGTCAGGTCAAAACCTGTTTAAAGAAGACATCTGCCAGATATAAGTCTTTTGCAGATAAAAAGAGACGGGCTATTCCACCACTTAAAATCGGAGATCGTGTATGGTTATCAACCAAAAATATTCGTTTGAAGGTCCCATCTATGAAGTTCGCTCCTCGTTTTATTGGTCCATATAGGATCATTCAAGTGATAAATCCAGTTTGTTTCAAACTTCTACTACCTAAGAACCTTCGTATTTCCAATTGCTTCCATGTGTCTTTGCTCAAACCTCTTATCATCAACCGTTTCTCGGTCCCTCCTTCAGCACCTCGGCCAGTTCAAGTTCATCAAGAGGAGGACTTTGAGATTACTCACATATTGGATGCAAAAATTTCACGAGGAGTGCTTCGTTTCCTCGTTCATTGGAAGGGCTTTGGTCCTGAAGAGCGTTCATGGATTAAAGCAGAAGATCTCAACGCTCCAGCTCTTCTTAAGAAGTTTTATTCCAAGTTTCCGGACAAACCCGGTTCCAGGTGTTCTGTGCCCACCTTTAAAAGGGGGGGTACTGTCACTCACCGGACTGTGAGTGCCATTTCTCCTGTGTTCAGGAACTGTGGCCGTCCGCCATCCTGAGGGTCTGCGCATGTGCAGCCCTTATGAAACCTTCAGTACCTGTTGCTTTTAATTGATTGGATGATCAGGCAACCCTCCCTATTTAAACCACCTGTGATCATTACCTGGTTGCCTGATCTTGGAGTCTCATTCCCCATGAGCCTCTGAAGGTGTTCCTGTGTTTCCTCGTGTATTCAGCTCCAGCTGATTCCTGTCTACTTCGATTGTGGTTTCCAGACCACTTCAACTCTCCTGTGTTCATCGTGTCTGCACTCAGCTGATTCCTATCTGCTACTGCTGCTGGATTCCAGTCCGCCTTAACTCTCCTGTGTTCAGCGTGTCTGCTCTCCGCTGCCTTCGCTACTTCTGCTGGATTCCAGACCGCCTCTACTCTCCCGTGTTCAGCGTGCCTTCCCTCCGCTGCCTCCGCTTCTACTGCCGGATACCAGACAGCCTCAACTCTCCCGTGTTCATCATGTTTCCAGTGTTACTTACTACTGCTTCCTCAGTATTGCTCCATTGATTACCGGCTACCTTCCGTGCGCTGCACCAACTTGATTACTGCTTCCAGCCTCCAGTGGTCTCTCCTCCTGCCGGCGTTCAGCCGTTCAGGTATCCCTACACATCTCCCTGACAGCCTGCTCTCCTGAACCGCGGTATGCATACTTTCCATTGACTTTGCTATTGTATTGCATATCCGTCTGGACTGTGTTGTGTTCATCTCCGGAGTCTTCCATCTACTAAGGCTATTGTTACTATTGACTTTGTTTCCTATTGCCTGGATCTCTATAGTGACTTTGTATACTTCAAGCAGCGCTTGTCAGTTATTATTGTATTGTGGATATCATCGTGGGATCAGGTTCCGTGTGCCCCGTGTATCCTCAGTATTCCATTCATCTCCTCGTGTCCCTCCTCACATATATATAGCAGTGGTACAACTTGTTGAACGCAGACCACTGACTCCTATTTCCCATTGGCACCAGTTTCAAGTATCCTCTCACATAAGCAGTGGTACAACTTGCTGTACGCAGACCACTGACTTCCCCGTTACCTACTTGCACCTGGAATCCATTCCTTCATTATAGACAGTGGTACAACTTGCTATACGCAGACCACTGACTTTCACTACCTCCTCTCTACTCCTGGACATTGCTCCTCACTATAGCAGTGGTACAACTTGCTGTACGCAGTCCACTGACTCTCCTCACGTTTACTTGTCCATCTGGTTCCTCGTGTACATACATCTAAGTCATTACCAGTTGCTGCTAGTCATAGACTTTCCTCAAGCATTCTCTCACCATCTGCTGATTCTCCTGTTCCGTTGTCACCCTGCTACCAGAGGACCATAGTACCAGCTATATTACTCTGGTAAGAACATCATCTGGTGATATTCTGGGTAAAGACTCCTAGTGCCCGTGACACTGAGCCTGCTGCTGCACTCTTTCTTCCCTTGTGTAGAGGAGTCCCAGGGTATTGGCCAACATTCTAAACACCATGGCTACTATTTGCTCTGAAAATCCCCTGTTCCAGATGCTTCAAGTGGACATTCTCCAACTACGCACTCAATTCTTGCAAATATCTTCTTTGCTAAATAAAGTGCTTAAGCAACTTCCAGTTTCCATCTCTGGTTATCCTACCACAGAACCCTGTAGCAAATTCCAGGTTCTCAGTTTCTCCACGCCCCCACTTGACCAAAGAGGAGCGATGGCACAGAAGGACCAACAAACTGTGTCTTTACTGAACCAGTGATGTACATCTTTTACAAGACTGATCACTCCGTAGACCACGACCACCTTCAGCCTTTGTCTCCAGCTCTGAGTCCCAAGCTTCTGTCTTTATTCCAGAAGCATTGTCTACTTCCGTGAGGGCCTTGTCCCCCCAGTCTGCTCCTAAGGGGGTGCAGCCTTTGCCGTCCGTTCCAAAGGGGGCACTGCCCTTGCAGTCCGTTCCAGAGGGGGTCCTGTCCTTCCAGTCATCTCCAGAGGGGGTCCTGTCCCTCCAGTCATTTCCAGAGGGGGTTCTGTCCCTCCAGTCATCTCCGGAGAAGGTTTGTCCCTCGAGTCATCTCCAGAGAGGGTCCTGTCCGTCATGTCATCTCCAGAGATGGTCCTGTCCCTTCAGTCATCTCCAGAGAGGGTCCTGTCCCTCCAGTATGCTCCTGAAACTTTGCATGCGGTTCAGCCCGAGTTGCCACTCCATGCGGTTCAGCCCGAGTTGCCACTCCATGCGGTTCAGCCCAAGTTGCCACTCCATGCGTTTCAGCACGAGTTGACACTCCATGCGGATCAGACTGAGTTGCCACTCCATGCGGTTCAACCCGAGTTGCCACTTAGTGCTGCCTGCGCTGATGCTTCTCACAGTGCTGTCTGTGCTGAGGCTTCTCACAGTGCTGTCTGCGCTGAGGCTTCTCACAGTGCTGTTCCTTCCATGCCTGGTGCCCAGTCCGGGCTTCCTTCCAAGCCTGGTGCCCAGTACACGCCTCCTTCCAAGCCTGGTGCCCAGTTTGGGCCTCCTTCCAAGCCTGGTGTTCAGTCGGGCCTCCTTCCAAGCCTGGTGCCCAGTCCGGGCCTCCTTCCAAGTCATTTGCCCAGTCCGGGATGTCTTCTGCCAAGGGTGTCCTGCTCGAGTCCCCAGGGATGTATATTCATCCCGAGCTGACCAAGTCTCGTGCTAAACCGAATTCATCCTCTGTTACAAACTTCCGACCACCTACCTTCAATGGGGATATTCAGCAATTTAACGCTCTTATTAAATTTTGCATATGTTATATTCCCTCTGTACCCGACCTCCTAGATACCCAACAAAAGCAAGTGTTTTACCTGTTATCCAAATTTACTGGAAAGCTCTGGAATGGGCAAGCCCCATCATTGAAACCCAATATTCCATCCTGTCTGATTTGCAGCTTTTTACTGATGCAGTGATCAAAGAATTTGCCCCACCACTTGCCAATTCCACTCCCAGTGCTTCATCTATGCCACTTTCTTTAGCTACTCCAACTTTGAGGTTACCTTTTTCTTTGCTCCATTTCCAGCAACCCTCTAAAAGCCATAAAAAGTGGGACTTCGGGATCCCTACATTCTTTGGACATGCTTTCTGTACCTTCTCTGCCAATGGATGAGAATTTTCCTACTACATGCCCACTTCTGGACTATCACTCTGACTTTTTGACCATTCCTGTTAAATTGGGTGTCTGGAATCCGCCCTTTAAGGAGGGGGTACTGTCTTGACCTGCATCCTGCAGCTCCTGTCTGCAGGTACTTTGTTGGACCTTTGTATATATTTGTATCCTGCCTGTAAGTACCACTGTCCACCAAAAGGGCCACTGTGGTACTTAGACTGCTATTACCTGCATTGTTATTGCTGGAAGCTTAAACAGCTGCTCCTGGCCTATATAAACCTGCCTGTCCCAAACAACCATTGCCAGATCATCTGTTGCATTTACCTGTGTTGCTGTTCCTGTTCCCTGGTTCCTGTTCTCTGAGTTCCAAGCACATCTATCCGCAGATCATCTCAGCCACGGTGTCTACTCTAATACCCTGTGGTAACGCTCTGCAGATTATTGCTACTGTATAAGATTTTCCTTATTTTTCTTTTTAAACAATAAATGAGATGAGCAGGTTTCCAAAATATAATATTTCTATTTTTTATTAAAAAGATACTATGCATAGATACAGCCATATTGGACGAAGCAGACATACGCCCAGGGTCTCAAATGCCAATTGACAATATATATTTGATCAAGTCATTCTTTTATAGAAAATGTTGCTCATTATCACTTTAAAACACACCTTCCCAGCTTACATCACTGCTGGCAATCTAAGTCTCTATGATTAAAGTGACGTGTTCTCGGAGGGGCCTTTTTTGGAAGGGTTGTCTTAACCTTATTTGGAGCCAATATTTCTTTGGCCTTATATTGTGAAATGAAGATCAGGTGACAATTATATAACTTGTTCTTGTATTGTGCAATACATGTTTTTTTCCGTTCTCTTAAAAGCACAGAAACAAAATTCAAGTTCATTGGTTCATTCTATTGAACTAATTGGTAATATAGGGTTTTTGTTAATTATTACTTCGACAGTGCCACCCTTTTATATACACATAAAAAGATACTTTTTCATGTGACTATACTTAATTGAATAGGAGTATATATTTCTGTCAGCACTGATGTTCTCGGATTGGTTTGGCTTTCGCAAATATTTGTATACAACACAAACCATACTTTAAACAAGAATACACAAACAATATTGCCACAATTATTATCTCAATAAATTAAATGTAAATATACATTAGGTTAGATAGCCACTTTCCATGTCCAAAGAACCATATGTTTGGATTCAACCATGTCCATGATGAATCCTTTTAAAAGTCTTTATAATAATTTTGTCATCAAAATCCTTCTTCATATTATGGGCGTTGTTTATATAACGTGTAATTACAGATTCTGGATCGGAAGTGTCGTTGATTAGGTAATAAACAATGGACTCCAAGTTCAGTCTCAAGGATTAAACTTTATCCTCCTGTTTGAACCGTTAAATAGTCCAAAACTACTCAATGTTGTAAAAGTTAATTTGTTTAAAATACCTGTAATTCACGTCCAACTTAACCAAAGGTATCATGATAAATTCCAGTCACATTATCAATTAAATCCTGACAAACGGTCAATTTCATATTGATTAGTCATAAATCCATAATTTCCATAACTAAATATATTATCAATATTTATAACCACTTTATATCTTACTGACTTATTAATGAGTAGAACATATTTTTATTAATAATATATTTTTCAACTCGTCGTACAACACTGTATAAACTGAGGAACCACTCCTCCTTAACAGCATCATTTAGAATTAATTGATAACCAGTTAAATGCATATTTTCCATATATATAATAAATGTTTCCTGGTAAAAGAACTGGTACATGATATTTTAACACCATGGTTGAGCTTAGCATGCCCAAGTAACATTTTTTATCTGGTATCGTGTTCTCTTCGTCTGAGTCTGGTTGTGGTAGTGAATGATTAAAAGTCAATTATAATAATACAAAGTTCATTGTGTACATACTTTACTCTTAAGAGATTTGACGGCATATATTTTAAACTTAGTTGCATCTGTTTAAAGTTCTAGCTTTAGTTTAGCTTTCTCATTTTATGTCTGAATCTCTGTCTATATCAAACGTACAAGGTTCTTTACATTCGGACCCATGTGGTTTAGGCACTGTAACTACTGTATTACACATATTCATGCTAACTCTTACAACTTTAAGTACTTGTTGTTCTACGGCAGCAATGTATATATCTAATGCTGTCCTTTATCTGAGGTGTTATCGTTTTAACCTCATTTATTGTCTTATTAAAACAAAAAATAATTTGTTCAGTTATGTGTGGTGCTAAAACTATAACCAGAGGTTTAGTCAAGTTATATACACTTTCAGCAATTCGACCATAATCACTAAGAGCTCAATTTTGTTTTTGACATTTTATATCAGGACTAATGTGTGTCATTCTTCATAAGATACCATTGGCATATTTTTACTCAATAAAAGGAGTTTTAGTACACACCCAACAATTTGTAACTCCTAAAATTTCACTTAACATAACTTGCAATTGGTCAACTGGAAATTTTCTCTAGCAATATTCATTATTATCAGACCACCATATTAAACATCTTTCTTTTGGTGGAATACCACAATACTCACAAATACATTTTGGAATTGGTGGTAATCCTTTACAATTTCTGAATTCTTTGGTTTTCCTGTTTAGAAAAGAAGCAGAAATGGTCTTATTAAAATCATCCTCATCCAATACATCAGATGGGCTATCACCTTACCACCTTCTCCTCAATTCCTTTCCAAAATATATAAATAACATGTTGAGGTTACAAATATCATTGTTCCTATAAGACAGGCAACTAGGTTGAAGGTTCTTTGCGTCATAAGTCGATAACCATGTAGCTTATTTTACATCATCACTTCCATCTTGATTGAAGAGTTCTTTTAAATGTAACTCAGTCTCTTTATCTGTGTTCAGTTCTAAGTCATTTGGTTCCTGTAAGCTTGGGACTTTGACCTGTTTGCAAAGGGAACTGTGGATCCAAGTGTCTTTCTCTGTAACCTTTACAGCAGTATCAGTCGTTAATAGAACTTGCCTTTAGCAGGACCATCCCATCGATCTTTAAGGGAACCAGAGTGTAAGAAATTTCTTACCATAACATAGTCTCTAGGTTGTATCTTCTGTGCAGGTCCAAGAGCTGCTTCTGATTGAATGTCCTTATTCAAGTGTTCTTCTCGGTCTTCTGAAGCTTCTGCAACTGTTTAGACAACTGTATGACATATTGAGCAGTTAGATCATGATGCAGCTTCAAGTCAGTCTGTGGATTAATAACGTATCTTGTGCAATAACAGTTCATATGGAGAGAGATTGAGAAGATGTTTAAAAGTAATTCTAATACTATGATAAACTAAAGAAGTGCCATTCCTGTTTCATTAGTAAGCTTAGTTATTCTTTAATTACTCCATTTATTATTTCAACTTTTTCTGAAGCTATAGTGTATAAAGTTTTGAATCTATTCCCATCATATTACACATTCTTTGAAACACTTTTCTCTGTGAAATGAATTCACTCTCTGGGTAAACTACATCTACATACAAATTCTGGCAACATCTTCTTAGCAGTAAGTTGCACTATGTCTGTGGAAGTTAACTAGGCCTCGACCCACCAACACATACAGTCAAGTCCATAAATATTGGGAACATCGACACAGGATTTGCAACAAAGTATTAAAAAGTTGAAGTTTGATGTAGGATTGTTTAGTTTGTCCCATTACTTTTGGTCCCTTAAAAAGTGGGAGGCACATATAGAAACCGTTGTACTTCCTACACTGTTCTCCTGATTTGGATGTAAATACCCTCAAATTAAAGCTGAAAGTCTGCAGTTAAAGCACATCTTGTTAGTTTCATTTCAAATCCATTGTGGTGGTGTATAGAGCCCAAAATATGAGTATTGTGTCGATGTCCCAATATTTATGGACTTGATTGTATCAATACAAACTAACACATACTGTAACTCTCTTAACTTTCTTTCTCTTAATTGAATAAAATCAATAAACTAATTTGTAACCTCTGAAAAGGTTATATTAGGCACCTGTCTGACCTTAGTAGGTACTATCTTTCCTTAATTGTTCTTAAGACATACATATTTCACATTTAAACTTAGCAACTGTAGTAATTTCTGGGAACAATTTTATCCTGTTATCTGCTCCCATATATACTAACCCATGAGCACTTTCTGCAAAAGCTAGCAACAACATTTTTAATGCTACTGGTTTATTTTCTATATCTACCCAAATTTCATCCTTTGTTTTATAACATTGTTTCCATTTCCATGTATGAATTTCATTCAATGTAGCCTTTTCCTGACATTGTTGTAAGTTCTCAAATGTGATATCATGAAAAATAATCAATTGGGTATGTGGCTGCCTTTCTAAAGCTGCTTCTCGAGTTGCTGAGTCTGCTAGTTTGTTTCCTAGTGAGCCTTCATCTGACTGTTTTGTATGTGCCTGACACTTAATAACTGCAACCTCTTTTAGCAACTGTATAGCCTCTATCAGTAGTTTGACTGTTAGTGCATGTGATACAGGTGTTCCTGTTGATGTTAGGTAGCCCCTATGTTTTCAAATAGTTCCAAAATCATGAACTATGGCAAACGCGTAACGTGAATCTGTGTAACTGTTTACTCGTCTTTCCTTTACCTAACTGACATACTCTGATGAGTGCTGTAAGTACGGCTAACTGAACTGAGTGTAAGCCTAATGACTTGGCTTTAATTACCTCATCTTGTGTAGTGACTGTATATCCTGTCACTAGTGAACTGTCATGTGTTTATCTATGAAACATTTTCATCAGTAAAGAAACTTTAATCTAAATTCTTCAATGCAGTCTCAGAAATGTCTGGTAATACAGAAAAACTTACACATTTACTTAATTCAATCATGCTCATTGTTTTCCTTGTCATGTGATGTTTCTGAGGGCAATGATGTAGCAGGATTGAGATTCTGACATTTGCGTATTGTAATGTTAGAAGAATTAATGCAATTTAACTTAATTTTAATTTCCCATTGTATAAACCTTGCTACAGACACATGTCTAGTCTGTGCATTATTCAGGAGTTGTGTGACA
This sequence comes from Mixophyes fleayi, assembly GCF_038048845.1. Taxonomy (NCBI): domain Eukaryota; kingdom Metazoa; phylum Chordata; class Amphibia; order Anura; family Limnodynastidae; genus Mixophyes; species Mixophyes fleayi. The sequence continues at coordinate 53,476,205 of NC_134407.1, forward strand.
GCAGGAGGGACAAACAAATGTAACCCACGCTGCAACACAATATCCTGTGTCTTTTCAACAATAATAGCTGCTATGACTATGAACCTTAAACATGAAGTTAATGCGTTTGCTGCCTATCTAATTGTACACTAATTATCTTTTAAATATCCTAAAACAGTGTTATCATCAGTACAATAGAAACATTTCTTATAATTGTAGATGCCTAATGCCGGGGTAAAGGCTAGAGTCTGTTAATCTCTTCAAATGCCTCAATGAATTCAGGAGTGTGTTCACTTGTATCTGGCATACAGCTGTGGCTGAAAATCCTAGTATTCACTGGCTACAGAATTGTGACATATCAAGAAATAAATGTACTGCTTTTATTTATTTCTTTTTTTTATTATTATTCTGAGGTAGAGGGTGTTCAAATATCAGGACCACCCTTTAGAAAATCTAAATATCTCTGGCCAGGTGTCAAACAATTTAACCTTGTTAGTACATAAATTAATTTTCTCCTTCTTGGATACTTCTGAAAGAAAACACAATAATTGTTTAGTATCTTCACAGCAGAACACCATTCACATATTCTGGTTTCTGGTCTCCTGTGGGTACAAAAGATTGCAAATTATTCTGCAAGCATTATAACAAATAATTAGAACTGTCTATGAAACCTTATAAAGATTGAACCCCCCTGTAGGTAACCGCAAAAGAAAATATTCTGAATAGTTGTTATTAGCATTAAAAATCAACACTGCACAATCTATGACTGTAATAATTTCAACAGAGTTCTGCATTCGACTGCAGGTCGGGGTCCAGTCATTTGTCCGTTCTATGGTGCAAAGACTGTGTTCAAACTCAGATTTCCATATGCTGAGCTCCTCCTCTTGGCATGGGAACAAA